>NW_016198449.1:0-2717 GCF_001687245.7 Rhagoletis zephyria | reverse complement strand
ACAACGTGAGCCTCATTTGTACACACGCCCGACGGAGGAGAAGGACGATAAAACCAAAGAACAGTTCTTAGAGTAAGCATATGAGCGCTGCCCCTGCCACGAAGTTAAAATCGTGCTGGGCGAGTTTAACGCCAGGGTGGGCAAGGAAGGCATTTTAGGCCCAACAGTCGGAAAATTCAACCTTCATGACAACACTTCCGATAACAGATAGATGCTGATCGACTTTGCCGCAGCACGGAACATAGTAAATGGTTAGTAGTACCGGACACCAGAATCGAAACATCCACAAAGCTAAGCTTTAGACAAGGCGATTCACTCTCATGCGATTTTTTTCCTCTGATGCTGGAAAGCGTTATAAGAGTTGCCAATCTGAATCCCAGCGGCATCATATACAGCAAAGCACGATGCTGCTGGCGTATGCAAATGATATTGACATCGTTGGCCTAAAACCCAGGCAAGTTAGTGCAGCATTGTGCTGCTTAGAAAAAGAAGCTAACGAGGTTGGTCTACCGATGAACGACGACGAGACAAAGTACCTCTTGGCAACACATAAAAAGTCTTCACGTATTGGGACACACTACAGTGTTGGCGGCATAACTTTGAAGTAGTGAAGGACTTTGTTTACTTAATAAAGCAAAGAACAACTCTTGCCAACAAGAGCTACGCAGGCAATTGTAAAGTAGAGCCCTCTCTTGGCGAACAAAAATCGCGCTCAACAAATCTCTCATCATACCCGTGCTTTCGTATGCCGCAGAAACATGGACGATTTCTAACAAAGATGAGAAGGCTTTGGTGGCTTTCGAGAAAACTTTTCTACGCAAGATCTATGGCCTCATTCGCGTGGGCACCGAGTACCGAAGAAGACGGACNCTTTTCTACGCAAGATCTATGGCCTCATTCGCGTGGGCACCGAGTACCGAAGAAGACGGACTGACGAACTGTACGAGCTTTTTAACGACATGGTCATAGTTAAGCGCATAAAAATACAACGATTGCGTTGGCTTGGACATGTTGTCCGCATGGATGATGACGCCCAGGTGAAAATATCCTTCGAATTCGCACCCATGGGTGGACAACGAAAGCAAGCGCACCCACGGACACAACAGTAGGACCAAGTGCAGAAGGAAACCGACAAACGGTTATAGTGGATAAGAAGAAGATGTGGGGGTTTCGTCTTTTTAAATTTTTCGTCATATCTTCGGCATTTGCAGTGGGCTCTTAAAGTATGATATAAAGATGTTCTTATCTCGAGTAGAAATTTCTTTTGGAACATACTACCCTACTGCCAATAAAAAACTTATTGCCGCATGTAGGTTTCACCGAAAAATTTAAAATGACGCCCTCTGTTTTAGATAAAATTTGTTTTTTTTTTCCAAATTGCTTTGCATCGGCTTCAGCGATGTACGCCGAATTTTTTTTTCGTTTGCTTGTAAGGTGGTACGGTCTAATGTACATATGTACATATGTATGTATGCATGCATTAGTCTTTCCATTTATTTCCAATTTTTTTTTGCTTTGTTGGTAATATTTTAAACGCTTTGGGAAACCAAAATACACGCGTGGGTAACACGAGTCGCTGCGGTTTACTGTCTCCTTGGCCACTTGGGACAGACCGGCGCTTTTGTGTGTGTCTACAAGTGCTGTTTCCGCAAAAACTTGACCCTTCAGTAATTTTTGTATTCCGTTTTTTTTTTTTTGTTTTCTAAAGAATTACAAAGGCTTGCTTGTTTTTGTATGTATGTACATACATATGTTTGCTATAAATGCTAAGGTTGCTAATCATAACAGCTGTAATTCAAGCTCTTTGTTATGGTACTTGACTTTCGGTGACAAGCTTGGTCATCACTATTTGCCTCGCATGCATAGCCTTTCGGTTGGTGTAGTTAACAACAGTAACGGTGGAAATGTTAAAATTACTTACTGAAATTTAAGCCTCAAATGTGATTTTTTGGTGCGTGGCAAGGCTTTTTAGTCGAAATGAGGCGTTGACTGCTTAAGGGCTCACAATGAAGAATAATGTAATGCAATTCGTATCAGCTTTCTCGTGGTCATGTTTGCACAGATTTTCTGTGATACATCTTCTACTTTTCTTTGAGTTTTTCAACCGGCTTAACAGTTTGAATCACTTATGAATGTAGTGGGGAAGAAGGAAAAATTGGGCCCGATGGCACCGTTCTACAAATCTAGTATCTATATAAATTCAAAGCTAAGCTAGTTTCCTTGCAAGCTGGCAGGACGCTCGTTCATGTATGGGTTTGTGTTTTTGAAGAATTATAGCGAAGAAAGCAAAAATTAAAGTACTATGTTGGATATATGAAACTTCTACAAAGGAACCTTGATTTTGTGTTAGGGAAAGAGGCAGAACTAATATGTCATCTTCCTTACATTTAAACCATAGTTTCATAAGGGCAGAATCCTCCTCCTTTCCGAGAGATGTCCTAAGTAGCTTATTATACAGAAAAGTTTATCATCCGCCCATATATCAAGCGAAAATCTTCCCAATTCGCCCGGAAATTCCTTCATAGAACTACAAATCGGCCAGATTAAATATTACAAGTAGCGTTTAAAATTCATCTGTCCTTTAAACACAAATTTTATTTAAATAAAAAAGTATTCTTCAAATCCATTTATTTATTATTTATTTCATGGAGCTTCTCAAACAATATAGAGGCAATTTTTATACCCGAGCGCACTTGTGCACAAGGGTATATTAATTT
>NW_016198448.1:2634-2717 GCF_001687245.7 Rhagoletis zephyria | reverse complement strand
TGTTCCTAGCTGTATAAATGGAGGAGTTATAACGCAAAATTTTATATCTAAAAAATCAGTTGTATGGGAGCTATAGGTTATAG
>NW_016198448.1:0-2305 GCF_001687245.7 Rhagoletis zephyria | reverse complement strand
GACAGACGGACAGACGGACAGACGGACATGGCTAAATCAACTCAGCTCGACGTTCTGATCATATAAGTATACATTTTCATGGGTCTATCTCTTTTTGTTCTGGTACTTACAAACTTCGGACCAAAGTTATAATACCATTTCATGCTCATGAAAGGTATAAAAAGGTGCCATAGTATTTATTCTAGAGCTCTAGATACCCGGGTATCGAGCAATGCGAGTAGCTCGATACTCGCTCGAAACTCGTTCATTGCTCAACTGCTCAAATGTTTGTTCAAAATTTTCGAGTTTTTGAACAATTTCATAAACAAAAGAAAATTTGTAAATTGTATTTGTCAGCAGCTGCTTTCTATTTCATGTTAAATAAACTGTATTATTAAATACCAATGTAACAATCTTTGCATTATATATCAATAATTTGAAAAATTTAAAAAGTTGCTACCAAAAATGTCAATATAATAAAAAAAAACATTGCTCAAATTACTCGAAAAAACTCGAATTGCTCGAGCTCATGCTCGAAAATTTTCGAGTAATGAGCATTGAACAAGTGTGCGAGTACTCGCTGCTCATATACCCGGGCTGTTTGAAAATGTGCGAACAAAATCGAGAGCTCTAATTTATTCTGTAAATGTGCAAGCGTAACGTATGTATGTATCAGTGGCGGATCCAGCGGGGGTTTTGGGGGTATATAATCTCTAAAGACTTTTAAATTAAAATGGAAGATCTATCGAAATAAACAGTACTCCTTACAGAAACACACAGTGGCGGATCCATCGGGGGGACGGGGGTTTTGGGTGTTAAGACACCCCCTGTGGGTCCGTCACTAACTGACACGTAGTTTAACTCCCAACCAAAGCAACCACACGGCAGCCATTTAGCTCCAGAGCCACCAACAAGTCGTTGACGACAGTAACCCAAAACAACGACGAAATTATCCACATCGCCGGATAAAAAGCCCCCTCGATATCCAGAAAGGCAACAACCGCGTACTCCTTCGGAAAATACTATTCAATACTATATCAGCGACCGTGTGTAGGGACATTTCAACCGATCTCATCTTGCAGTAGGCATGCGGATTTAGGTAAAGACGTCCAGCTTTTTATGTGCCGATCAATCAAGCTCTCCAGCGCCTTCACGAAAGGAGACGACTGATCGGCCTGTAGTTCCCGGTGGATATACATATGAGAGACCTTAGGAATAAAGGTAACTCTGACCACCCTCCAAGGCCCCGGAACATTACACCATGAGAGAGATTTAGCCTCCCTACAAAGAAGAAATGAGAAAGTTCGGAGAGATAGCCATTTACATTCGAACACGAGTCATCAACTTCAGCCAACTTTGGCCAAGACACCTCTATATCCACTGAGATCGCTATGCTATGCTGACAGGTGTTCTGACTGGAGTTCCAACAGTTACTGGATAGGGATAATCCTACCCTCATTTCAGGTGCTGTCCGCTTGAATAAACTTTGGTTTATCAAAATGTGGGGTAGGTCAACTGTTTACTTTAAACATCAGTGAATCAAATAAACAGCGCATTGATGCATACGCGCATGCATACATTAGTGTCTATAGACGTATATATATACATATGTATGTAACATTTGTATGTAAGTAAGTTGAATGGCGGCATTAGAGCAACTAACCAATAACCGCAAAAAGACTGCCCTACCCATGCACACTTCGTCAAAGGCATTGAATGCAAATATCCTACTGACTAAGAACTCTAAGCATAACAAGTAGCCGGCGCAGGTATTAAATAGCGTTTTTCCAACTTTCTGTAAACCGCATGATAAAGAAGGGTGATTTCTTCGATTTTAAACAGTTTTGATAATTTGTTATATCAGACTTATCGGAATAATTAAATCGAGTTTGGAATAAATCGATAAATATTACTGGGATAAAATTAGGTAGTCATAAGTGGGTGGTGCCCCGCCCATTTTCCAACAATTTTTAATCTTATTTCCAGCTAAGAGATTGTTGTTGTAAGTTGCTGTAAATTTTCGTTTTTAGTTAAATATTGAAATGTCGGAGTTTTCTCCATTCTGAAATTTACCTTTATATGGGCACTGAGCGTAATTTTAGTAAATTTTCAACATATTGCATTTTTGAGGTTATCGTGGTAGTAGTTACTGATTTATCGGAGGTTTCGCATTTTGGTAAATTACCGTTATGTAGGGGGTGGGCGTGGTCATTTTCCAATTTTGAAATTTTCCAACGGGTCTCATAGTGCGACTCGTAAGTAATGATCGCAGCGAATTTCATCACAAGTAGGCGGTGCCACGCCCACTTTCCAAAAATTTCATAAC
>NW_016198447.1:0-2717 GCF_001687245.7 Rhagoletis zephyria | reverse complement strand
ATCCCCATAAAGGACTTCACCACAGTTTTTTTACTGGATATACTGAGACCTAACTTTTTGCTTTGCAGACCAACTGAACTGAAATATCGGTGCTGCCACACATAAAAAAAAATGCAAACAAAATAACATTGAAGACGGGANGATACAGAAAGAACAAGGACCAGGGATGTAATTTTAAGTAAACTATTATTCAGGGGCAAGGCGCAGAGCGTTCGGGGCAGCAATATTAATTTGTATCAAATATAACATTAAACGGTGGTTCTAATACATTTTTTGATATTATTAACCAGAGTACATACATTATATGGTATTTCTTTCAAAAATTAATGTACTATATGAACTTTTTTTTCAAATATTTCTTAAGTTTCTTTCATGAGTGCTGAAAAGCAACCATGCGTGTAAGAAATTGTGTGCTACCTAAAATTTCATCTCTGGAAACTTTATCCCCATAAAGGACTTCACCACAGTTTTTTTACTGGATATACTGAGACCTAACTTTTTGCTTTGCAGACCAACTGAACTGAAATATCGGTGCTGCCACACATAAAAAAAAATGCAAACAAAATAACATTGAAGACGGGAAACAATAAAAACGCACATAATGCTTGAAATACAATACCGGCGAACGGCAAACTTCGCCGAATTGGGCGATGCTGTCGTTCACCGTTCGCCCAGCTATTTCGCCTACTTAAACAGAATTAGAGCGGTAGCGAAAACAGCTGATCCCATTTGGTTCGCATTTCGCATTGGCTGTGTTCAATTTCATATGCTTGCGGGTGTTCTAATTTTGAAAGCGCGAATTTCGCTGTGGTGAGTTCGCCGTTCGCCGGCATTGTATTTCAGCTATAATACGGGTTTTCTTTCATTATATATCGATTAACGATAATGATTTAAAAAAAAAGCGCCGCAATCTAAAATCGCGCAATTATTTATTAAAAATTTTAATGATTTATCAAAGTATAAATTTTTTTGAAAAAAGCGGTGCAGGCGAAAATTTGTAATAATAAATCGCGCGATGTTATCCCCCTACTGTGGAATCTCGTGCTAAACGAATTCCTGCTCCGTACAGCGAAAGCCCCTAAGGTCGTTGCTTATGCGGATGACTTAGGCCCCTATTATGAGTTGCATTCGATTTTCGATCTTCGCTGGCTATCGAAGATCGAAAGTGAAATTCGTATTATGAGCTATGCAAGCGTGTCGAAATTTTCGTTGAGTATCGAAGTTTCTGTCGAACAGAATTTTGCCTTCGTTGGTGTAGCGAAGAGTTAGAAAATTGTGAAAAATTTATGATTTTGCATTTGTTTTCTTACTTTTTGGCGGCTAGACACTAATTCTAAACAATTTTTATTAATTTCATGCAATTCCAACGTCGTGAATACAAAACGCAAGCTCGAATGTCTGGTTTTACTTATGAAAGGAAATGCCAATACGCTGTTGGCACGATCTCTGAGAACAAAATCATAGATCTGTTTATAGTTTTAATATATTTTAAATAGATTTGGATCGCAAAATTTCTTAAATATATAGTGTCAAAATATATTCGAAAGACTGCACTTAAACTCTCTTAAACGTTATCTGCTCTTGGCCAGTTTTCTAAGCTTCATCCTCTGACGAATCGTTCAACCAGAACTCCGTTGTACTAATTAAAATTTTTTTTCCACGTTTTCATAAACTCGATTTCTTTTTATTTCTTTTTAATTTGCACAAATTTACATATGTACATATGTATAAGCACACTATTTAGTTTGCTAGATTTGTAAACAATGCTTCTCGGCGGTGAAAAATATACTATTGTGAACAACCTAAACGAGCGAAATTCACAATAGCGCTATTCTTCATCGAATGAGCGCCATATTACCAAATGAAAATTCGTTCGATCAGCACTTTCGATCACAGTCGAAGATCGAATGCAACTCATAATAGGGGCCTTAGTCCTTCTGGTCGTGGGAAAAATCCTATCCACGGTCAGCGAGATTCTACAATCTGCAATTAACCATCTGGCAGGGTGGGCAGAAAGAAACGGTCAAGGGGTCAATCCCACTAAAACCGAACTTGTTCTCTTCACCAAGCGACACCAAATCCCATCTACTCAACTTGCAAAAGGTGCAACGACAAGCATGCTTATGCACAACGGGGGCTATTTATTCAACGCCCCAGGCATCGCTAGAGACCCTGCTGGCAAGGTTGGTTGGTTGATTGACTTAGCTCAAACTTAGCATGTGAAATAGTGGAAATAAGCAACAAGAATTAACAATGCGAACTTAGCACGGTGCGTAGGCAACTGGCTGAGTCAGTGGGATCGTCGGTTCGAATCCTGCTGAAAGAAGTCTGATGAGGAAATGTGGTGATTTCCGAAATAGCTATCACTTCTACCATTTTCTTCAAATTATTGTTGCTTTTCCGCAATAAATTTTCATTAAAAAAACGGCCTCGAGCTCAATAAAAATTGTTGAATATAATTGTTATAAGGCCATAAAATAACAAAAACAAATAACTTAAGGACGAGCACACCTAAAAAAAGTTAAACATTCTAATAATATTAATAATATTAAATATTAACAAAAACCAACAAAACCAACAACCACATGATCAAGTGAATTGCAGCGGAATAGCTGCGCTTGATTGTTGTTAGCTTAGCATGTGAAATAGTGGAAATAAGCAACAAGAATTCAAGCTCGGAACACTTTGACGACAGCGAGCGACAAGCAGCATCTGTC
>NW_016198446.1:0-2717 GCF_001687245.7 Rhagoletis zephyria | reverse complement strand
TATTGTTTTTATTACATTTATTTTAATTTTATTTTATATTTAGTCATTTATACTATGCTTTATTTTAAATTTTTTATTTTAAGTTTTTTTGTTTTTAATTATTTATTTTGTAATTTTTTTATTGCAATATTTTTTATTACCTTGCTTTTTATTTTAGTTTTGAACTTTTCCATTAAGTATTATAATTAGTTTTTTATTTTCCATTTAAATGTTTATACTATTTTATATGTTGTATATTTTATTTCATATAAGTTTTTTTGTTTTTAGTTTTTTTATTATATCGAATTTTTCACGTCAATAAATTATTTCATTTATTATATAAATTTTTATATTTTTACTTATTTCTTTATTTTTAACTAAATTTTTTATTTTATTTTTTTAATTTAATGTTATTATATTTATTTCATTTTATCTTATATTATTTTCTTATATTTATATATTGTTAATTTTTTATTTAATTTAATTTTATTCTATATTATTTTGTCGTATTTCATTTTATTTTATTTTGTTTTAGTAAACCTTATTTTTATTTTGTTTTATTATACATTTGTATTTTTATTTAATTTTATTTATATTTATTTTTATTTCATATTATTTCATTATTATTTCATATTATTTCATTTTCATATTTCATATTATTTCATTTCATATTATTTCATTATTATTTCATATTTATATTTAATTTTTTTTTATTCGACATTATTTTAGCGGATTTTTATTTTATTTAATTTTTTCTCTTTTAATTTAAGTTTATTTTACGTCAGTATTTTTTGTTTTATTTTTATTGAACTTTATTTTATTTTGTTTTTCTTTTCCATTTTACTTTATACCTTTTTAGTTATATTTTATACTTTTGCTTTTATTTCTTAAATTGTTACATAATTCCTAAATTGCATACACACATCTTCTTCTTCTTTATAACTTACTCGTACACATACATATCTATTGAGTATATTTTTATATGTATGTATGCATGTACAGACATTTATATTTTCTCGATTTTAATATCCTTCTTACCATCTCTTTTTTTTATTCTTACTTTATTGTACTGCTTACGGTTCGGTATCTGTTTCTGTTTTGCACACTCACAGCTATTTAGACTATATAAATATATGTATGTGTATATTTTTCTGACTATGATTGGGTTCTGCACAATTAAATAATACTCATTTCCTTTAAATCTAAATACTTCCTTCCTTACTGAGTATACGTGTGAAGTAATAAAATAAAAGTGTATGTTTTTTACTTGAGTTGAAAATACATACGATTTTATAATTTTTTCAGCTTTTTATTTTGAGTTACCTTAAGCTTTCACCATCAAAAAAGTTCCTTGGGTGAACTCATGAACTCTTCGTTTCCCTGCTGACGCCTTTTCTCTCTTCCTAAAATTTCTGCTGCCACAAAAGCTTTCTTAGTTCTCAAAGCTTTAAAGTTTACAGAAGAAATCATTCAGACGTAAAATAGAAGAGAATAAAATGGAAATCAAATGAAAGCAGCGTTAAAGATCATTAAGATGTGGATATTTTTTTGAGCTAATAAAACTTTCCCATTTATTAAACGAACTCAACTTGCTGAAGGTAACTAAAAAGCGCTGCTGTGTGATGAAACATGACCATGACATGAACATGAGTAAAAAAGAGCTTTGTGGAGTAATGTGTCACTGGAAACATGTGAATATGTGAAAGCTCAGCCAAGAAACATTAAGGATTGTACGAAAAGAGCTTTCATAACACATAAGAGAATGAAAGTGCTGCATTGCAGAGTAAAACACGTGAAAGCTCAACCAAGAAATACATACTCAGATTTATAAATAATTTTTTTTTTTTTATGAAAATATCTTATTTTACTATGTATTTATGTATGCATACGTTTTAGACTTTTTACACTAACAAATATATGTACGTAGCTTATATATGTTAAGCTTCATTTGGTGTTCTCATGCTTTGTGTATGTATGTATGTATGTATATGTTACTTATGTATGCGTGTAAATAAATAAATTTTCAAAAAGCTTTGAGCTGAGATATTTGTTTTTATTTATACAGTGGCAAATAATAATACATATACAAAATTTACTTAACGAAATATTTTCTTAAAAATTTAATTACTTTACTTAAATAGATTTACATACTTTAATGTTTGCACGGCTTTTTACGGAAAATATTTTTTTTTCTTAGAGTCTTTCACCATTGAGTATCTAAAAGAGTGTTTCTGTATGTATTTATGTATGTAATTGTAAATTACTACATTTAATTAAATTTAAGCTAATGCCATTTATTTACAGTTAAATTCTTTGCATTGTTCGAAATGATTTCAAAAGATATGAATAGATAAAAGTTTTAAAAGTAAATAATAATTAAAATTAGTTTATTTATATGCTGAAAAAACATAACTTAACATAACATAAATAATTTATCCTATTTTAACATAACGAAAATGTACAGCGCCAGTGTCCATATATCGAGCCCTAACCGCGAAAAAAATGTAACCTAAATTTTTTCAAATCTTTTTTTTTTTTTTTTTGTAGAAATGCATCTGTATGCTCTAAGAGCATATTTGCATCAAAAACAAAATTTTAATAAAATTTCGCTTACGTGATTCTTCGCGATTAGGGCTCGATATAACAAGGATATGGATATTCGATCTATCAGTCTCTCTTCGTTTCTCTGCAAACTTGAGCCTTCTGGGTCCCGGGTCTAGATATCAACATGAATGAAC
>NW_016198444.1:0-2717 GCF_001687245.7 Rhagoletis zephyria | reverse complement strand
ACTATCAAATTCAATTTAGGAATTCGCGTAAATTCCAACCAGATGTTTTCTTGTTATCAAAAATTTTTCCAGCAGAAAGCAAAAAGCTGATCATTTTTACAACTTCCAATAATTATCAGGTACGCGAATGCAACTAATTGTGAACGGTATTTTGACTTAGCAAATTTCATTGTGGAGTACAATGTGGAGCCTTATCTTCTTGTAATTCCAAAAACTCTAACTCTTCTTCGCTTTTCTTTAAAAGGAGTATTTCGGATATTGTAAATTCATCCTCAATTAAGGGGTTATGAAGTATGCACACGTTATGAAGTATGCACACGTACATTTAAATAATTTAAAATCGGCAAACCTTTTTTTCAAAATCTGCTTTTAAATCATGTGCAATATTTTTTTCTAGCCATGGAAAATTATGAAATATATATATTTTTTTTGAGATCTTGAATAAAAAAACCTTGTTTAGCTTCAAAACTTTAAATAATTTACGACAAATCAAAAACATTTTTTGCACGTTTTGCAAATGTTCCATCATATCGGTAAAGAACATTAAGTCAGAAAGCCAATTTTCATTCTCCAATTGCGGATAATATTCCGATCTCAATTTGAGTATGTGTACATAAAAAGTATAAAATAAAAAAAACAACCCAATGGATAAGAATCTCCATCACAGTAAGTAAGTTTGCTAAGCAAAGAGCCGCATTTTACTCCAAGAGCCGCGTTTGCCCACCGTTGGTATATACCCTATGGAAAAATCTCTAGTTCTGAACTAGTGAGCTTCTAGTACATTTAGACCTAGTACTGGTTCGCGATAAATCTCCTTTGCATCTGAATCGCCCCCGCCGCATTCCTTTTTCGATAGTTCCTAACTAGTCCTAAATTCTATAGTTCCCAGCCAGGTTCAAAATCGACAAACGAAAGAAAAAATTGTCACGATTTTTCAATCTTTTTGGTCCTTCCGTGTGTGCGATTTTAATTATTTTGAAAGAAATGTGTTTTCAATTTGAAACAAAATTTTTTTGAGTGTAGCTGAGTTAGCAGAGGTGCTTGCTGTTATTGGTTAGATTCCAGAAGGTCGGAAGATGTTAAAATGTTAAGAAAATTTTTTGCAGTGAAACTTCTTTAGCGGCGGTTGGTTGGTTGGGAGTAAATTGGCAAATTCAACGTAAATTGCACACGGAAATGGTGCACCGGAAACGGTTGGGGCTGAAACAAGTGCTTCTTGTGTGTATGCATATGGTATGAATTTAACAAAAAACCTGTTAACAAAAGGTTAAAGAATAACACTTAGAAAAAGACCAATAAAAGAATGAAAGTAAAGGGGAGTACGTACACAGGTAAAGAAAAGGATAAAATCAAAGGCAAAAATAAAAATAAAAACAAAGATGCGTAAAGATAAAGGGAAAAATGAAGACCAAGGCAAAGGTGAAGGAGAATATGTTCATGAAGAAAATGATAAACATAAAAGTAAAAACAAAGATAAATATAAAGAAAAAGATGAGAATGAGGATACCGATAAAAGCAAAGATGAAGATAGAGGAAGAAAGATTAAAATAAATGTTATTATAGAGAAAAGGATATATATGGAGACACAAAGACTCAATTTGTGAACTATTTTGGGATTTTAGAGATTTTCGGGATTATTGGGACTTATCGATATAATAATCGATATTTTTATCGCTTGTGTTATCGAAATTTATATCGATATTGTTATCGATTTTGCTATAGATATCTTCGGAACCTATCGATATATTAATCGAGATTTTTTCGATTTTGTTATTGAAATATTTATCGATTTTGTTTTTGATTTTGTAATTGATATTTTTAACGATTTTGTTATCGATATTTTTGTAGATTTTATTATCGATATTTTTATCAAAGTTGTTATCGGTATCTTCTATCGATTTGTTTATCGATATTTTTATCGATTTTCTAATCGATTTTCGATTCGTTTTTCGCTCTAGTAAGGAACTAGAAATTGGATTCACTAGTTCGCGATTTCCCAACAGGGTAAAGAAAGATGAGTTTATAATGGAATTATGGACAAGTAAGAAAGCTGAATTATTTTAAAGAGCAGTAAATTTAGTAAAATTGTGGTTTGTTTGCAGATTCGTTATTAAAAAGCAAAGGCAGAATTACATCAAGTTACCTCAAGAAACTGGAAAAGGAAGGCATGTTAGACACGTATTGTTCGCGCATTGTCTTAGACTATCTATTTTGAACTATATATTTTTCAGTGTTAAAAACAAAGAAAAAATAAAATTTAGAGTGGCTGACCACTTTTGCATGGCTTTCAAACAAAGATGGTTCAGCTTTGTGAGGCATGCAATAAGGGCGCAGTTGACCCCTTTAAAATTTATTGCGTAGTTAAACAAATTTTTAAAACCTCATGAAACAATTCAAAATTTACATAAAAATTTTGCATATAAGCATCGTGAAAAATTCTCTGTGCCAATATTTTTTTGCCGTGAGTGCAACCCCTTTTAGTTTGTGCGATTTTAATTTTTAATTACCTAAATAATTTTTGTTAAACATTAATCCTGCGAAGTTAATTTTTGTTTAAACCCAGCAATGAAAATGGTCACCGGTGACATCGTCACTAATGAGGATTTAGTGACATCGTCGCACTTGCTGTGATTCCTAAACGACATATAACTGGCAATGATACTGGTGGCAATGTCATGCAGGTGTACTCCTATCAAAGACTTCTAACAGACAATGTC
>NW_016198443.1:0-2717 GCF_001687245.7 Rhagoletis zephyria | reverse complement strand
TATGATGTTTACAGGTTCAAGAATATTATATATAAAGATGGAAGTATGTGTGTATGTATGCAAAACATAAATAATCGAATGACACTTGAGGCTAGTTCAGAGTGCAGCCGCGAATGATACTAAAGGTTTGTGTAGAGTGCAGACGATAAAGCTGGTCGTTGCCACTTAATCGCGTACATCCTCCCCGGCTAAGTCCTCCGGACTTAGAATGCCTTCGTGGGCTTGAAGGATACGGCATAGTCGTTGGACTGGGCGCTGACACAAATGTTTGCGACAGAAGCCTCTTTCGAATGTGCAGGATTCGATGGTGACTACGCGCACCAGCCCATCACTCCCCGGAAGCACTGCTGTAATGCGACCGATGCGCCATCGAGATGGAGGAAGCTGCTCTTGCTGGATGGCCACGACGTCACCAACTTGTAGATTTGGCGTAGGTCGGGCCCACTTGCTACGAGACTGGAGCTGGACCAAGTATTCCTCCTTCCACCGGTGCCAAAAATGTTGCAACATGCGTTGTAGTCGTTGGTAGTACTTTAGCCGATTGTCCGGAGCTTCCGGAACGGTGGCCTCTGGACGAGAATTCAATGGGCGGCCGATGAGGAAGTCTCCGGGTGATAGCGCGACGCCGCCTTCAGGATCGTCATGAAGAGCGATGATGGGTCTAGAGTTGAGACATGCCTCAATGCGTACCAGCAGGGTACTGATTTGGATGAACGGGAGAACAGCATCACCAATGACGCGCTTGAGATGCTTCTTGGCCGAACGCACTGCAGCCTCCCATAAGCCTCCTTGATGAGGAGCGGAAGGAGTTATGAAGTGCCAGCGGACGCCTGCATCAGACAGTTGTTGCTTGGAATAAGTGTTGTGCCAGTCGACCAGGTCAGTTTGAAGTTGACGGTTTGCCCCCACAAATTGGGTGCCATTGTCGCTATAGAGATTGGTGCAATATCCTCTACGACTCACAAATCGATCAAAGACGTCCAGAAATGCTCGGGTGCTCAGGTCTTCCGCCAGTTCTATGTGCACTGCCTTTGTACACATGCATATGAAAATCGCAGCATACGTCTGNTCAGGTCTTCCGCCAGTTCTATGTGCACTGCCTTTGTACACATGCATATGAAGATCGCAGCATACGTCTTGGTGGTGGTGGTAGAACGTTTACCACCATGGCGGACGAGGAATGGTCCGGCGTAATCCAACCCAGCGTTGGAAAAGGGAGGCGCAACCATTACTCGAGAGCGAGGTAGATCAGCCATTTGTTGTTGTTGCATTGCTCTTTGGTGTAACTTGCAGGTCTTACACTGATGTAGGCACCGCTTGACCAAGACTCTAGCGTGCACAATCCAGAGATCCCGTCGGAGGTACTGTAGCATCTCCCTAATGCCGCCGTGTATTGTAATCCTGTGTGCGTTGCGGAACAGAAGCGTAGCTAGGGCACATTCTCTAGGAAGGATGATCGGATGGCGCTGCTCATACGTGAGGTCTGCGTTCCTCAGTCGGCCGCTAACCCTTAACACACCAGCGTCATCCAGGATAGGGTTCAGAGAGAGCAACTTACTCGAAACAGCAAGCTTGCGCTTCTCGAACAAGAATTTCAAAAGCTTGCTGAATTTCATCTGCCGTTATAACTGGCGTACGCCAGTAGGGTCTGCCCGCTGGCCGAAACCGTAGCACATAGGCTGTGGTATGCAAAACTCGCTGTAAAGTGCTGAAGCGTTCCACTAATGGAATGAATGTGGTAAGTGACCCATTACACCGCCGGACTTGTATCTTAGGGATGGTCAGAGTGCAGATATGTGTTCGAAGTGGCCTCAGTTCGGCATCGTGCACTTGCTGCTCGCTGTCGCCGAGAAGTGGGATCTCACTTGGTATAAGATTGTCTTCGTACATGTTGCCTGGCCCATTCCACCATAAGGAAAAATTGTGAAGAGCCGCTGGTGTCATACCGGGACTGGCACAGTCGGCAGGATTGTCTTTGCTGCTTATGTGATGCCAATCTGAAGGATTGGAGTTCCTTTGGACGTAAGCCACTCGATTGGAGACATACTGCATCAAAATGTTTGGTGGCTTGCGTATCCAAGCAAGGGCTATGCTGGAATCGCTCCAATAGGTGCATTGATCTTTGCTGAGTTGAAGAGCCTCGCGTACACTCACCATAGAAGTTACAAGCAAGTGAGCGGCGCACAATTCCAGCCTCGGAATGGTGATTGCCTTAAGTGGACTAACCTTAGTTCGTGCAGCTACGAGTCTCACTCTCACCTGTCCATCGGGTTCGATGCTTCGTGAATATATGACAGCGGCGTACGTCCGTTCGCTGGCATCGCAAAACCCATGGATNTCACTCTCACCTGTCCATCGGGTTCGATGCTTCGTGAATATATAACAGCGGCGTACGCCCGTTCGCTGGCATCGCAAAACCCATGGAGCGTGGTAGCTGCTGACTTGGTCATTCCGTTCCATCGTGGTATGCGGAAAGCGCTAATAGCTGGAAGGCTGCCTCGGAACTTGAGCCACTTCTCGCGTAGCTCTGGTGGTAAGGGCGTATCCCAATCTATCTTGGCGGCCCATGTTAACTGCATCATCATCTTAGCGGTCACTGTTACTGGAGCCAGAAGTCCAAGAGGGTCGAAGATTCTGGCCACTTCACGCAATACCTGACGTTTGGTAAGGATAGGGTTAGCATCTGGCAGCGTTACCCGAAAAAGAATCACATCATT
>NW_016198442.1:0-2717 GCF_001687245.7 Rhagoletis zephyria | reverse complement strand
GGACTTTCAGTTGGAGTTGGCGGCTCGGTGTTCTCATTAGCTGGATGGAAATTTTTTTTTAGAAGAGTTATATCGTTTTCAAGCAACTTCGTGGATCGAGGGTCAAGTAAAGTCCCAAATCTGGTGACTGTACTTTTTCAANAATTTTTTTGGCAATATTCCTCTTGAGAAACTGAAACAGTGGCTGGTTATGGCCTGGACTTTCAGTTGGAGTTGGCGGCTCGGTGTTCTCATTAGCTGGATGGAAATTTTTTTTTAGAAGAGTTATATCGTTTTCAAGCAACTTCGTGGATCGAGGGTCAAGTAAAGTCCCAAATCTGGTGACTGTACTTTTTCAAACTCCAACAGTCTTCGTTTTATGCAGTCAATTAGAATAGCCAACATATTGAAGCCTTCTTCGGTTTCCAATTTCAGCTTTAAACCGTCCATGGTATCCAAGAGTCCACACACAATTGGAATTATGAGCGAAACTGTGACCGAGGTTGATGAAGATGTTTTCACCGTGGCATTATCAAACGGTGACAGCAATTTAACAATGTCGTTCAAAATGGCAACTTCATCGCTGTCAGGGGTGGAGGTGCTTTTGGAGTGCCCAGTAAAACTTTTGCAATTGAGTCATTGGTCAAAATAATTCTTTGAATCATGCTAAAGGCGCTGTTCCACCTGGTGGGGACCTCTTGATTTTCCCATGTCTACATATCCATACATACATACATATGTATGTACATATGCCCTTGAACAACAGGCCACAATTACATTTTTTTCACCAAGGATTATATTTCATTTAGGTATACATAATGTGACCAACCGTACTTCTTTCGGAAGTACAGTACTTCTTTTTTCGCTATTATACTTCGTACTTCGAAGTACAGTCAAATGTACTTCTTTACGATATTTTGTACTTCTCCGATCTTCTGGATGATCGTCACATGGCCTGGGGGATAAATTCTTTCAAACCATTAACAATTTCACGTTTAAACCTACTTAATAAGGCTTACCTACCTGATCGCGTATGTAGACGACGGGGAACTTTAGGTTAAGGTACGATTTCTGTACACCCTTTTTGATCTGACTCAAGGTTACCTGAACCAGGTAACTAGGTAGGCAATCAACGGCGGCTGTCGTAGAATCCTAATATTGGGGAAAGGGTAGGAAAGGTGTCGGTTGCCTTGTACTTCTGTAGGGGAGCTATCGGTAAAAGGTGGGGTCTCTCGCCGAAATTGATTCATTAGCTCTAGGAAAACAGGTTTAAGCCTATATTGTTTCAATTGCTCGCTCGCTCGCTCGAACTCCGAGTTTTTGCCCACCCTGTGCATAACTATGTTCAAATTAGAACTGATATGGTAAAGTACTTCAGCCCTGTTTTTTTATGGGAATCCTGCCTCTGTCTCACCGAATTCCATTTTTCCAACGCTTTAGTGGCATGCACAAACAACAGCAAATCAATGATGTACATATGGGTAGTCCACTTGCAAACAGCGTTATGTGATTTTATAATAGAAAGCCATACATTTGAAAAAACGACTACGACAACAAGTAATATTTAAATTGAATCTTTTTTATAATTACCTGAAAATTTTGAAAAATAAGAGCCTTATAAAATTTTAATATAACATAACATGACATAAGATAGAATTAACAGTCTATACGACCTAAAGCAGTTTTCTAAGTTCATCAGAAGATGGATACTTTTGAATGTTTATAAATAAGTATGATAGCGACTTTTGGAAGAAGAGTTAACATATGGTGCTCTTTTTTCAGAATATAAAAAGATTTTGCACTGTGTTGTTAGTGGACATGAAACTACTTTAAATACAGGTACGTAATCCACCAAAAACTAAAACTCGAAAAAATTTTACATAGCGCACTTTGCAAGTGGACTACTCATATGTATGTCTATTTGTTGGGCTTCATGGGAATTCGGCACATTGTTTTCGGGAAGTTGATAAATTAGCAAGTGCGTTAAAGGCTGAGTTTTTTGGCTTATACAAAGTGGAATTTCGTTACTGAATATATAAAAACAATCTTTAAAATAACAGAATAGTGCGAAGTGTTTAAAAATACCTAAAGCTAAAATAAATTTGTCAAACAAGAGCCGCAAGGGCAATGGCCCGTAATCGGAGAATAGTAGCGGCGGCGCGAATAGGAACGATGCCTGCAATCGGAATTAGATCTGCGTTTATTTATCGACCACAAATCAATTATATAGGTGATTTTTACAATAAAAGTCTATCTACACATATCAGTGCCATACCTATCCTCTATCCACTATTTCACTTTGCTAAGCCAACTACAATCAAGCGCAGCTATTCCGCTGCAATTCACTTGATGATGTGGTTGTTGGTTTATGTTAATATTTCTATTATTAGAATGTTTAACTTTTAGGTGTGCTCGTCCTTAAGTTATTTGTTTTTGTGATTTTATGGCCTTATAACAATTATATTCAACAATTTTTATGAGCTTGACAAAACCAACAACCACATGATCAAGTGAATTGCAGCGGAACAGCTGCGCTTGATTGTAGTTGGNAATGCCTAAAGCTAAAAGAAATTTGTCAAGACAAACGAGAGCCGCAAGGGCAATGGCCCGTAATCGGAGAATAGTAGCGGCGGCGCGAATAGGAACGATGCCTGCAATCGGAATTAGATCTGCGTTTATTTATCGACCACAAATCAATTATATAGGTGATTTTTACAATAAAAGTCTATCTACACATA
>NW_016198440.1:0-2717 GCF_001687245.7 Rhagoletis zephyria | reverse complement strand
CTCTCTCTCTCTCTCTCTCTCTCTCTCTCTCTCTCTCTCTCTCTGCTAATAAGACTCGACTTTGTCGTCGTCGTCGGCAGACATCACACAGACTACTTCTTCAGTGTGCCATCTGAGACGACACACATTTACGGCTACGGCCTTGTCCTGCTGCTGCTGCTCATATCTTCTTCATTTCGCCTACCACCACCCCGCCGCCTACGGGCAGTTGTAATTCCGAGAAGAGCACTTGAAGAAGAAGTGGACAAAAAACTGCTGGCCCTCAGCAGTGTGTCATTCTCTTCCAGTCTAGTGTCCAGAAGTGCATGTCGTGCAAGTGGGCAATCAATAAGTAAATAGACGTTGGAAAAGAGAAGGAGGAGGAGGAGGAGGATAAATAGAAAAGTTGGCACACAATAAGGCACCGCCACCACCACAGTTGAGAGAAGGGCAACAAAGTGGCCAGAGCACGAAGGACGATCATAAAATGAAATGAAATGAAATAAAAAAGATGAAAAAGTAGAGTAGGAGAGAAAAACTTGGTCACCCCACAGTACCAAAAAAAACATTTTTTGCTGCCTCCTGCATTAATGCCAATTAAATGGCAGCGGTGGTGGTGGCGGTGCAAAAAGGCAATCAACTCGAGTGCATCTGCCGTACACTACTGCAACAGCAGCGACATCAAATTGCACATCGTCCACATCCGGCGAGGCTTACGCAATTCTTTCATCGAGGCATCTTTCACTTGAGCACCGGTGCAGCAGCATCTGGCATCAAGGGCCAAGTGCTGCCGCTGCTGCTATCAAATGATGGTGATGAGCAGCTTTGGGCACATTGTCACAGCGAGAAAGAGCGAGGATGTGTGCATACATCTCTCGGCTGACCGATTGAGTTACAGCAGCAGCAGCTCACAGTATGGGACAAAACCATTGAAGAGGAGAAGAGAAGAGGAAAGCGTGAGCAGCATGACAAAAGACCGCCAGACTATATTCTGCTGAAAACCGACGACGACGATGATCCGCTCCAGCGAGCGAGCCAACAATCTGCCAACACGACTGAGCTAGCAGAAGGAAAGAGAAATCTGTTGACCCCTCCAGAATTTGACCTCTCCTCAGCAGCAGCAGCTGAAAAGAAAGAGAAAGAAGCAGCCAAAGTAACAACATCTTTGCAGAGGCAACAGCAGCGTCGGCAGCGGAAGCAGAGATCAGAGCAGCAGCAGCAAAAGAACTTACAGCTTCACTCAATTAAAAGACAGTTAGACACGGGGGAGGGGAGGAAGTAGAGAATAGAAAGAAGAAGCTAATTCTTCAACTGTTTAAAAGAAGAAGAAGAAAAAGAAGATAGACTCAAGTTGTGGCTCGTGACTCATCTGGCTGCCAGACGTGGTGGTGGTGGTGCTGTTCTTGGTGATCAATTTGAAGTGGCAAGAGCAGCAGCAGCAGGACAGGACAAGACAGCTAGAGAGGAGGCAAAGATAAGGTCGCTTAGCGGCTCGTGGCTCTTGTAACAAGAAACAGCAAAAAGGAAAAGAAGCAAAAGTAAAGCAGATAGACACACTCCATCCGGAGCAGCAATCTCCATCGCCAGTGACAACCAGAGCACATGTTTGGAAAGGAGGAAAGGACAGAACAACTCAATTGAACACTATTGCTGATCACACACCGGAGACATCTCAACTAAAGTTAACAGCAGCAGCAGTAGTAGAACTCATCTTCACAAAGTGTCGCTAATGGAGAGAAATGCGTTGAGGAGGAGGAGGAGGAGGAGATGTGCTGCTCTTTTGCTCTTTTACCCGTTTTCTTCCTCCCACTGCTGTGCTAATTGACTGTAACTAAGTGAGAGGAAGTCAGTGTTAGGAGTTAGGAGTAAGAGTAAGCGGAGTCAGTCAGTCTGTCTCGTGAGCAAATACTGACAAAGAAGCAATCGTTTGCAGTGCGGGAGAAAGTCACCAGCACCACCACCAGCCAGTTGACAGTTGGCAGAGGGGACTGTCAATCAATAAGTCAGCCATGTTCAGCTGTGTGAGAAGAATGCCATCAGTGGTTGGAAGCAGTGATGACGGCAACAGCAGCAGCAGCCACTGCGATTGAGACAGCAGCAATCCCGATGTGAGAGAGTCAACATCAACGGTGGAAAGAGAGAGAGAGAGGAGATTATCGAGCCGCCATTGTCATGGTAGCCACCAGTTTTGGTGGTGTATAGATGAAGAAAAAGAAGACTTTACTATGCAGCAGCAGCAGCTATCACACCACCGTCCATTGTGACACTTCCGAGAAGAGCCAGCTAGCTTTGCACTCTCCCCTCAAATTGCCTTCACCAACAACAGGGGACTGGTAGTAAATAGCAGTAGTAAAATGAAAATCGANTTGCACTCTCCCCTCAAATTGCCTTCACCAACAACAGGGGACTGGTAGTAAATAGCAGTAGTAAAATGAAAATCGATTCAAACTGCTGACTTTTCAGACCTACTGCTGCTGCTGCTGCTTTTACTACTTTCCAAACAACACGTGAAGAAGGGCAATCTGCTCTACAATATGTGCCACAAATACAGTGCACTCTACAACTGCCGAAAATGAGCAAATCACAGCGACAACTTCCGTCGACTGTACGCAGAGAGTGCAAACTCAAACACACAACAGGAGGGAAAAAGGGAGAATTTCCGAGCAGAAGCAGTTCGAAGGAAGGCAGTGGGGAAAGGAGTGAGAGTGCATGGAAGTCTATCCCCTAAACACCAACTC
>NW_016198439.1:0-2718 GCF_001687245.7 Rhagoletis zephyria | reverse complement strand
CTCTTTTCATTCTGATCATTTATGTATACATTTGTCTATATCAATCTCGTTTCGTTTTGCCTCTGCCAGCGATTTCTATTCTCAAGTTACATACATATATACCTGATGACAGTACAAATGGAAATTATAATAGCGAGGTTTTAGTTTTTTAAACTATAATTTTATTTATTCTCTGGATAAGTTTTCAAGATATTTTCAATTTACCGTTATTCAGCTTAAAAGTAAAAGTGGTTACTGTTAACCGCGTATGTATATCTTACGACCCGACGCAACAATCTTAATACGAAATACGGCAAACGGAAGCTTACAAAATTTTAAATAGACCGTATGATGTACTATACATATCACTTTTCGATAGGCCTGATAGTTTCTAACAAATTAATTAATCATTCCAGATTTTTTTTTTTTTTTGTTATTGAAAATTTGAAAAAAAACACACTTTAACAGAAGAAATATTTAAAAACAACAGGTTCTGCGTCAAATTTTTGTCTTTGTGCTAAAGATTGTTCTGTTACAAAAAAAACAATCAAGTTACCACTGAAGAAAATCGATGGATAAATAAAGAAGTAATGAGTGGTGAAATGAAAATGCGCAAAAATTTGTGTATGAGAAATGAGCAGGAAATAATGTTACTCATACGCCATGTACACCTAAGTAGCACGCTTTTATTTTCATTTTCATTTGATCACTCATCTTCTTCTTTATTTATCGATTTTCAATAATATTAGAGTGGACTCTCTTCCCATGTAAACATTTGCACTCGCAAACCATTCGTATCATTTGATGCGAATGTGTAATATGATGCGAATCATTCGCATAACTAATGCGAATGCAAATATTCGNTTTCATTTTCATTTGATCACTCATCTTCTTCTTTATTTATCGATTTTCAATAATATTAGAGTGGACTCTCTTCCCATGTAAACATTTGCACTCGCAAACCATTCGTATCATTTGATGCGAATGTGTAATATGATGCGAATCATTCGCATAACTAATGCGAATGCAAATATTCGCAACATCGCTGTAGAGAAGTTATGAAAAATGCCAAAATTAAATAATTAGTACGCCTGAAGTGCTCAAAATGTTGAGCTGCTATCGTTTTGTCGCGGGCTGTACATACACAGCTTCACTTGCGCGAGCCTTTGTGTCCGAACAAATAATTGCTGTAGTCCAATGCTTTCGCTTGAATGGGAGATTTAGTTTTGTCTCATTTGAAGAGAGAATTCCCGATCAGCGCCATTCAACTCAGAAACATGTACTACTCCATTTTTTTTTCATTGTCTGCTTGGATCATATATCATTAACGAACCAGTGAATCGAAAAAGCGTATCGAATATTAGTAAAACCAAGTTTTCAAAGGCTTTTGCTGAAGTCACCGTAATCCGATTTTTCGCGAATTTTACGAAAATATTATCACTGAATACGAATAGCAACGAACTGTAATCCCACTCAGTTGCAGCGTTTTAATAAAACATTCACAAAGATTTATTTCTCTGATTCTTAAGCTGAAATGTATTGAGGATGATAAGGGTAGTGCCACCACTAACGATGTACCTATGTACTATTATGTATACGTAAGTACATGTGTATGTCTATCTTTTACTGTATAACAATTAATCTGCAGTCAACTCGGTAGGAAATTATCTTACCATGAAACCCCTTCTACTGAATTCTATGAAAATTCACTTTATATGGCGACAATTCTTAGCCTTAATTAAAACTTCAAAAACATTGTCATGCAACACCTTAATTAATGTGTGTGAAACAAAAAAAAAAGCGCTTAAAAAACGCCAAGAACAAAGCACTTGCGAACAATTATGCTCTCTTGAGCTGGAGGCAAAAGAAAAAAATAAAAAAATTAGTGTTACAAAACTATTTTTTAATGAGAGCCTACAAATGAGATGAGGATAGTTAAACAAATAAAGCCAAAATTGTGGCTTAAAAGTGTGGCAGACCAGAAAATGTGCGACCAACCAACTAGCTGGAGGGCAAAAGGCGTGAATTCAACCAAGCAAATCAATAAGCAGCAAATATGCCGCCAGAGCTTTGTCGCCGCACTGTAGCTGCCGCCATGGAGGACGATGACAAGAGCAGCCAGCCAACACGCCAACGCTGCTACTACGAGGCTGTGAATGACGAAAGGCTATAAAAATTAATTTGTCTTTCTTCGTTTTCGAACAAAAAAAAAAAAAAACACAAACAAAAAATAAAAATGGTCAATGCAAAGTGGGCAAAATTGCGCGCTGGAGTGGCCGACAAAGCGCGCAGCCAAATAATTGTGTGTCAAAATATATTAACGCACGCAAAATCGCAAATAAAATATACAGTGACTCAAACAAATGTTCTAGTGTTGATTTTTGTGTAAATATTCACAATGTTTTTCAAGTTACTTTTTTTTGTTATAAAAAGCCTTTACGAAAACCATATAAATCAAAGTTTTAAACTTAAAACAAAATTTAGGAAAATTGAAAAAATGTTAATGAAAATTTCGAGCTCCATAATCTGAATCTCCAGCACATTTCTGGGTATGCAGTTTCATATATACAATTTTAGTCTAATATTTTTGTGGCTGCTTTTGCTATTTTTTATGCAACAAGTACAACTTAAAAAACTTGGCATTAATTTTTTGAAATTTTGTTAAAAAAAAATGTGCAAAAATCCGCCAGAAAAAAAATATTAAAATTAAACGGTATTTTTTTAGCCGTTTGAAACTTG
>NW_016198438.1:0-2718 GCF_001687245.7 Rhagoletis zephyria | reverse complement strand
ATTCCCATTGGACTATAGTCTATAGAAATAGGCTCAGTTGAAAAAAAAACATAATCATGTCTAAAGTACATCCATCTTTTGTAGTCATGTTTTAAATAAAATTTATAAAAAAAAAACTACAAATGAATTATGTAACTTTTTTTTAGATACAATCTGTCTCATTTAGGTANTGCTCGTGTACACGGGCGGACGGACAGACGGCAGACGGACGGACAGACAGACATGGCTTAATCGATTTCTCTTTTCATTCTGATCATTTATGTATACATTTGTCTATATCTATCTCGATTCGTTTTGGCTGTTACAAACAACCGTTATGTGAACAAAACTAATATACCCTTGTGCACAAGTGCGCTTGGGTATAGCAACGCTTCTCCGATTCCCATTGGACTATAGTCTATAGAAATAGGCTCAGTTGAAAAAAAAAAAACATAATCATGTCTAAAGTACATCCATCTTTTGTAGTCATGTACAAATGAATTATGTAACTTTNGTCTCATTTAGGTACATATAATTTATGATATTAGGTACAATCTGAAACTTCCATTTTTCATCCCTGGTACGTAGTGTATGTATAATGGAAAAATCCATTTTGTTAAGACTTTTGACTTGATTTAAATACGAACATTTTTAAACGGCAAGGAAATAAAAAATTGATATTCTTATAACGGGTTTTTTTCTCAGTGAAGGATAATGGTATTAACAGTTCAACCTAATATTACCGGCGAGAGTTTTTCCACGCACGCACGCAAGTTTTTCTCATTTGATAAGCCCAAATCAATTTGCGTGCGTGATTTCTCAGAGTTGCATTTCTGTCAAATTTACAGAAGTTTGCCGAGAAAAATTTTAATTCATAGTCGAGCCAATTTGCCAATTGAGCATAAACGTCAAATCGAAATGTCACGCAAGACAAATCTTGGAATTTGAGTTAGCTTTTTACGCACGCATATAAGGTTGGCCTGTAACAATTCTTCCCGATATAAATTGGGCTTTAAAGTGCAGGAATTTGTACTATGGTTAGGATTGCATATGGTGGGATTTGAACCCGCGGCCTCGGTGTTTAAGTCCACACCTCAATCTCTACATGTTGTAATAATTATAAAGTCCGGCGCTTACACAATATGTTAGTGTTTGGCCGAACTTCTCCTCCGATTTGTCGCGTGGGCCTTAATGTTATGGCACAAAGGGGGTGCCTACAGTTTTATGTCGACTCTGAACGGCGATTGTATTTTATGGGAAGCTGTTTTTCATTTTCAAGGTTTGCGCACTTCTAACCACTACACCCCAGCGGACTATATGCGAGACCTATATTCAGATAAACTTTTTGGTTTTTGGTATCGATATTTGGAATATCGAGTCTTTTAATTCCGATATTAATGGGTACCCGATATTTTTAAAGCGATACTTTAAATGAGTACCATATCGATACTTTCGGTTCGATATCGTGTCCCTATTATTCCGATATTAATGGGTACCCGATATTTTTAAAGCGATACTTTAAATGAGTACCATATCTTATACTTTCAGTTCGATATCGTGTCCCTAACAGATTTTATGACTTGGTGTTAAATATTTAACGCAAACATCTCCGATCCCGATTAAGAAGTTATACTTCAAAAAATTTTGCGAAATTCGAAATAAATCGAATCGAATAATCGAATGGTTGGGTAATGTTCGAAATTCGGAACAAATCGAATTTCAACCCCCCACTACCCATCCCTACGCGCTCCCTTACCTACGGAGACTCATAGCGGATGAGCACTTGTAGAGCACCTTATATCCATCGTCGCACAAGTCCGTTGTGAAGTAAGACGAGTTGAAAAAGTTTTAAAAGTTTTTGCGCAAGTGCCCAACGAAATTCCCACGCGCATGCCCATGTGCTTTGCTTTTGCGTATTCTGTTTTTAGCGCATGCCTGCTTGAGCTTTGCTTTGCGTATTCTATTTTTAGCGCATGCTGGTATGTGTGTGTATGTGCGCTGTGAATATTCTACCCATATGTACCCTGTGGGGAAAATCTCTAGTTCTGAACTGGGGCGCTTCTAGTACATTTAGACCCAGTACTGGTTCGCGATAAATCTCTTTTGCATGCAAGCAACTGGCGAATTTAACATGGCGAACCAGTTCTAAGATCGACAGACGAAAGAAAAAAGTATCATGATTTTTCAATCTTTTCGGTTCTTCCGGGTACGATTTTACATTATTTTCAAAGAAACGTTCTTTCAATTTGAAATTAAATTTGAGTGAATGATTGTAAGAAATGTACGTTTACATACCTTGCTGTAGCTGACTTTTCGGAGGTGCTCGCTGTTATTGGTTAGATTCCAGACGGCCCCAATATGTTAATATGATAACACAAAGCTTTGTTTTGTATTACCAAACTATGAAATAGCATCTGCGAAGCACAGAATAGAAGCGTATTTGAACGAAAAAGCAACCGAACACATATCTATGTCAAGTAAACAAGCCCCCCGCTGCATCCCTTATTCGATAGTTCCGAAATAGTTCTAAATTCGACAAATAGGATCTAGTTCGTTCTGCATCCCTTTTTCTATAGTTCCGAACCATTTCTAAATTCGTCACTTTAGATATAGATTTCTAGTCAAAAAAACTGAAAAAATTAGTTTCTTAAAATTACCACTTTTCGCCGATTTCGGACTGGTGAGGATCAAGTTCCTATCGGACTAGTTCTTTTTTGGCGATAAAGACCTAGTACGGAA
>NW_016198437.1:0-2718 GCF_001687245.7 Rhagoletis zephyria | reverse complement strand
CGATTCGTCCCAGCGCTACACTTGCATCTACGCTTCTTGCATCTTGACGTTTGTCGCAATTANCTGATTAGTTAACTTGCTAATGGAGGCTGCGTGGAGCAGAAACCAAATCATTGTGAGGTAATGCTGTTAATATAATAATAGAGAAACATTTCAGGAACGGCTTTGCCGTGTCCTATGTACACAAAATGCAGCGATTCGGCCCAGCGCTACACTTGCATCTACGCTTCTTGCATCTTGACGGTTGTCGCAATTTAAAACACAGCACTTCATTGTATTAGTTTTTACGCAGTCTTCAACTCAAAAATCACTCACAAATTGCAAATTAACACGATTTAAACTGATTTTTCACTTATAATTTAAATNAAAATCAGCAAAACCAAAGTAGCGGTACCACTGACGGCGCCACCTTTGTTCACTGCACCGTGGTATTCTATCATTCTTGTTCTGTATACGCATCGATAACTTTTACGATACATTTTGGGACATGCCACATCGTCAAAAATTACACATTTGCATTTAGGAATGCGTGATTTTGTATAAGGTTCATTCAATAATTTTTTCAGTAAGTACCAAGGCGCATCAATACAAGGTGGTGTTGATTGATCAGCTGATTGGATATTTTTGTCTCTACACTAGTACAGGAGAATGTCATCCAAGACGAAGTGGCGCAAGTTTGGGATGTCCACAAATGTATGGATGCGCCTTGGTAAGTACTTGCAGCGAGAGCGTAAAAGAAAATTAGAGAGTAAAAGTTAAGAGAAAATTTTCAGAAAAAGTTATTAAACGCAAAACTAGTAAAAGCTTGCAATTTAAGCCATTTTGACACTTTCTGGCGGTTAAGTTTTGGCGCGCAATTTTCTTTTTAATTGGGTCTTGTGTGTCAAATGTAACTAGTAGCCCCCACTTTTGTTCCATATGGTAGCTTGTGTTTCGAAGGTTCGTCTTTTGAGTTTTCTACAGTAACCGAATATGATGTAGGTAGATGTGTTCTTGGGATAGGGTCTAATGCTGTAGGAGAAGATGGTCTTCCAATAAAGTTTATAAAAGTTGCACTACCCTTTATCCTTGGAACTCTCATTCACATCATAAATCACGGTGTAACATCCTCTCGTTTTCCACATTTGTGGAAAATTGCTTCTGTGTTACCTGTCGCTAAAAAGAGATCTGCACATCGTCTAAATGATTTTCGTCCAATCAGTATTTTGTCTGCTTTGCCCAAAGTCTTTGAGACCCTTATGGCTGAACAAATTTTGATATATATTCGAACACACAATCTCCTCTGTCCACTTCAATCAGGTTTTCGAAGAAGCCATAGCTGCAACACTGCCATATTAAAAATTCTAGATGACATTCGGGGGGTTCGATAAAAATCACTTAACCTTGCTCTGTTTACTAGACTTTTCTAAAGCCTTTGACTCGGTTAATCACGCGCTACTATGCACCAAACTTGAAAGATACTTTGGATTTGGGAGAAGTGCTCTGCAACTTATGAGTAGCTATTTGTCTGGCAGGCTCCAGCGTGTTCGAATTGGTTCTGGCCTCTCTCAGCTAAAGGGGGTGCCTGCTGGGGTGCCTCAGGGATCTATACTTGGCCCACTTCTTTTTAGCCTAAAGGCCTGTATGCAGCTCTCAAGAAAAGCAAAATCTCCATCTGGTGCAAGCAGATCGATTGTGCGGCGATATTAATGCTGAGCTATCCGTTATTTCCAATTGGACGATTGCCAATGGTTTGCATCTCAATTGTGATAAATCACTTGTTTTACTAATACATAATAAGAAAAACATAGATTTCAGCCTTTTTTTGTCGCCACTGGTCATCGCTAACAAACCTCTGAAAATCTTCAGCAAGGTAACAAATTTAGGGTTTATAATACAATGGTGGGGAGGGTTTATGCAACTTTAAGAAATTTAAAAGTGTCTGGATCTTATACTCCACTGAGCAAATACCTCGCATAATTACTAATTTAAAATGGTTAAACTAGTCACATGTTTCTTGCCAGCTGGTAATAAAAAGTTTGTAGCCGGTAAATAAAGTTCCTGCCAATTTTTAAACCCTTTTCGCATTCTCTCTACTCTCGTAACCGGTAAATTTTGTTACCATCTCATAAGTTGGTAACAAAGTATTGCCCCGTGAAATATGCAATGCCAGAATCTGCATAATTCTTCATAGCTGAATTGCTGAGTATTTTAACTGCATTACCAACGAACCTAGAATGGCGGTGACAAGAACTGGAAACATTTTTTGGTAATACAATTTTCCGGTTACAAAATCTTCGGTAACGTGCAGAATAGGGGTACGGTTTAGTACGTTGCCGATCTATTTCGAGGTATTGCGTCCAAAGCGGTGACCCGATCGAAAAAAAATTTGCACACACTTGTAGCCAAGGGTCTAAACATTATTTTTGGTCACTAATTTATTTACAAATTGGGGTGGGGTTTAGTACCGCTCACAACTATTTCGGGCTATTCCGTCCAAATGGGTGGCCCGATCCAAAAAAAAATTTCACACACTTGTAGTCAAGGGTCGACGCAATATTTTAACACTCACTTTTGTAAATTTTGGTTACTAATTTGTTTACTAATTGGGTTTGAAATATGCCCNAGTCAAGGGTCGACGCAATATTTTAACACTCACTTTTGTAAATTTTGGTTACTAATTTGTTTACTAATTGGGTTTGAAATATGCCCTTTTTTGTAAAATTCGGAAATTAGCGT
>NW_016198436.1:0-2718 GCF_001687245.7 Rhagoletis zephyria | reverse complement strand
AAATTTTGGTAGAAGAAAATTTCCTTTCCATTTCTTGTCCGTCGTTTTAAATGATTTTTTCGTTTTTCTTAAGAGTTCAGATAATTTTTTCGGTATTCGAAATATTAAAAAATCACCATCTCTATCGAAAACCAGAAACCAGAAATCGAAAAAATTAACATGTAAAAATTTCTTGGAATCAATAAATTTATTTTTACTGACTCTTTTTTAAAATTTTTTATTAGGTACTTTTGAAAGTTGAGCTCATCTTGAGTNCGACCCTTGAGGTGTCATCTTTCCAATAAAAAAAGAATTATTGAAATCGGTTCACGTGGTCCAAAGTTATGTATTCCGACGAATTGATAACCTCCCCTTTTTTTGAAGTCGGTTAAAAATGTTTGAGGTCTGTTAATCTTATGCAAATAAAGTGCAGTTTATGAATTTTAAACCGTTTATTTATTTATTACATACTGTACATAAAACTTGCATAAATGTATTTCAAAGAGTGTATTATCTGAGGCGAATTTTCAGTATATTCCGGTGATATATCTTCAGAAATATAAAACCCCCCCTAAAATATATTCCTGGTTGCGCCCCTGGTCTGTTAACAGGTCATGTTGCTATTGGAAGGCACGCGGAGAGGTTAGGGGTCCCCATAACGACGAAGCTGCNGTCTGTTAACAGGTCATGTTGCTATTGGAAGGCACGCGGAGAGGTTAGGGGTCCCCATAACGACGAAGCTGCAGAAATGAAGAAGAGCCAGAAATCTTACGGCACCTGTTTATGGGTTCAGGATTCTTTGCAGATTTAACCGACATAGCCGAAGTAGGCTTACAGCAACTTCTGGATTTCGCGAAATCCACAACCACAGGCCTATGTTATATGTGCTAGTGTGGTCACTGGCAGCCACTTCAACCTAACCTAACCTAACCTCTCTAAAGAAAAAATTCTAGTAATTTTCTGCTAAAGAAACGCTCAATTCCCAGCGCACACATTTGTATGCACACGAACATTGTCCTTTACACTCGTAAATACCATTCATGCAACACGCACATGCAGCAGTAAAACAGCAAAAATTCGCTAAAAACACAATTTGCTGAACTCACCGCTTTAAAAAATAAAAATAAAGAAGTCTAATTTCGGGCGAAACCAAACTTTATATACCCGGCGCACGTTTTAAATATCGTCCTTTCTACTTTCAGTAAATTAGCTTTAGGTACATGATGAGCAAAGTGTTTTTCGTCATAGATGTCAAACAGTTTCGATAATAAAGAGCCTTCTCTGCAAAAAAAAAAATCGTAAGCGAAATTTGTTTTTTTTTAATGCATTTCAGCATCAAACAGAAAAGATTGAAGAAAAAAATCGCTTATCTTTTTAATTACACTTAATGAAATAATTCAACCAAATTTGGTAGGAATCATTAAAGCGATAAGACCGAGATACACTTATGTACGTAATCATAAGTGGGCAGTGCCACGCCTATTTTCTAGAAATCTTGAATAATCTAATTTCTTGTTAAGAGGTTGTTAGAGATATTAGCTTGGAGTACTTTAGTGTCCTTAGTTATTGAAATATCGGAGTTTTCGTGTATCCGAAATTTACCGCGAGGAGAGAAGAGATCACCGTCAGATTTGGCCCATTGTCAATACCAACCTATTTTGATAATGGGTAACCCTTGTTGAGAGATATGTATCTACATTTTTGCGCGAGTTATCGACTACACGGACAGACAGAACTTGGCTTATTCTACTTCTCTCTTCCTTCTGAGCATTTTGGTTCATATATAGTAACTCTCAGAAGTATTTTCCATTGATACAGTTTTATAACCCATTCAATTTTAGTATGTAAAAGTTTTAAGTAAAAAAAAAATTCGTTATTTTTTTAATATTTTTATATTATGACGCTGTTGAGCATTTTCTTCCATATACCAAATTTTCTTGTAAGGATGAAAATGCTCAACACCGTCAGCAAAAAAAAAATATCAACATAAAACTTGGACTTTTTATACAAACATCTAATGGTCTATAAAACTGCACACTCGAATTTTTCTAAAAAATCTGAAAGTTTGAAATTTTTATAAAAATTTGCTGACGTTTCCTTAATTTTCACTAAAAAGAGGAGTTTTTGATTTACAAGGTTTTTTTGTTTTATTTTTAAAATAAAAATAAAAATTTAAGAAAAAATTTACCATGAAAAACATTTCGAATATCATAAAAAAATCATTGCAAAATACTTCTGAGTTACTGTATGTCTATGCCGAAATTCGAGTATGCAGTTTTACAGCACATTCAATTTCATTATAAAAAAGTTTTAAGTAGCTAAAACATCCCGTTGTTTTTTGATATTTTTTTTTTCCAGACTTTGAGAATTTTCTTCCATAGAACGAATTTTCTTATAAAAAATCAACAGCGAAACTTTTTAGCAAGTTAAAACTGCATACTCGATTTTTTTTTAATTTCATTACAAAGTTTGAAACTTTTATACAAATTTGTTGAATTTTCCTTAATTTTTTTCTAAAGTTTGAAATTTGATTTATTGGTTTTTTGTTATTTTTGGTAAAAATTACGAAAAAACGTACCACAAAAAAAAAGATTTCGATATCGTAAAAAAATCATCGCAAAATACTTCTGTGACTCACTATATGCCTATGCCGATTCCTTTGCGCTGTTACAACCAACCATTATGCGAACAAAGTTATAATACCTTACACACAAGTGCGCTCGGGTATAAAAAAAAAAA
>NW_016198435.1:0-2718 GCF_001687245.7 Rhagoletis zephyria | reverse complement strand
CCACAGCGACCGCCGATATTATTATATTCGATTTTTTGTTTAGCGACATACTTATGACCACCAGCAGGATTCCAGCATTCGCTATCGCTAATTTTGATCGCCAAAAGTCTCCAAAATAATAGCAGGCGCGCCTTACATCATGCCGCGGCTAGTAACATAGCCCTCATACTGCCAGATTTGGCTGATTACACATTGCAGCTGTTACGTTTTCATGTTGTTTACTTTTAGGCCCCACGGCTTTTCATTTAGATAACTTTGGCGATGAAAATTTAGCGAAGCGATTTTTAGAATTCCACTGCAGATTATCCGCTTTTTCGTGCTGAACTATCCAATACGTAATTAAGAATAAACAATTTCTCCTCTGAAATCCAAGATATAAAATAATCCTTTATTAAAAAGATAACTTTTCCGTCTGCAACCCTGTTTTATCGAATATTTTTGGAAAATAGAGGAGAAACAAAGGATAAACAACAATGAGCAACGCTGTATTTTTATTAAAAGATTTTTTGAAATTCGTTCTATTATATGTACATGCCTACATATCGTTCCGCTTCACGTATTGTCCCGTAATGCTTCATTGTTGAAATATTTTGGCTTCTACGTTTTTTTCGACATCAAGAAAACTAAAAGCTCGATTGATGATAAACTAATTCGAAAATATAAATCATTTAGCATAGAGAAAACAGTTTAATCATATGAGNTTATCGAATATTTTTGGAAAATAGAGGAGAAACAAAGGATAAACAACAATAAGCACCGCTGTATTTTTATTAAAAGATTCGTTCCGCTTCACGTATTGTCCCGTAATGCTTCATTGTTGAAATATTTTGGCTTCTACGTTTTTTTCGACATCAAGAAAACTAAAAGCTGGATTGATGATAAACTAATTCGAAAATATAAATCATTTAGCATAGAGAAAACAGTTTAATCATATGAAAAAGGGCGAACTCTAGCGAAAGCTTCTATTGAAGAGCGAGCTCACCAGGATGTTTGGCAATGTTTTGAAGAAATCGCCAACGGCCCACAGTGTAAGATTTGACCCATCTAGCTGCTTTTACAGTGAAACCCGCTTAAGTACCTAACCCCCTTAAATAACCAACATTTTTCGGCAATGTGAATTTTTGAATGTAATCTGAGGAAAATCTCTCTCTTAAGGACCTCCCCGCTTATTTANATAACCAACATTTTTGGGCAATGTGAATTTTTGAATGTAATCTGAGGAAAATCTCTCTCTTAAGCACCTCCCCGCTTATTTCCCAACCCGCCTAAGAACCTCAATTTTTCGTACCCCATTTACAATTTTACCTATAGTTTTCCCTTTTTAAGTGCTCTTTTAAAATGCCTTAAAATATTTACATACTTTGAATCTCAGTGGCAGCGTTACACACCTTCGGCAAAAAAAAATAAAAAATTTACGGTACNACCTCCCCGCTTATTTCCCAACCCGCCTAAGAACCTCAATTTTTCGTACCCCATTTACAATTTTACCTATAGTTTTCCCTTTTTAAGTGCTCTTTTAAAATGCCTTAAAATATTTACATACTTTGAATCTCAGTGACAGCGTTACACACCTTCGGCAAAAAAAAATATAAAAAATTTACGGTACTTTTTAGCCACTTGAAACTTGCACATTATTACACTCAAATTGAATGGGCTATAAAACTGTATACCCAAAAAACGCATCTAAGAAAAAAATTTTGAATTATGTTGAATTTTTTTCTTTAAGTGTTCTATAAAATCTTAAGCCTATATTTACATGGTATTAGGTNAAACTTGCACATTATTACACTAAAATTTAATGGGCTATAAAACTGTATACCCAAAAAACGCATCTAAGAAAACAATTTTGAATTATGTTGAATTTTTTTCTTTAAGTGTTCTATAAAATCTTAAGCCTATATTTACATGGTATTAGGCGTTAGGGAATGAACTATATTTTAATTCAAAAATCTTAAATAAATACGTATACTTCATTAAATGTTTATGTTTTATTTAAAGATTTATACATATATTTATGTAAGTTAACAAAAAGATGTAACTACATCAATAATTATGTTCGCTTAAGAACCCGCAACGAGGTACTTAAGCGGGTTCTTTTAAGTACCCAACCCGCCTAAGTACCTCAAAAAGCTAACATTTTTCATGAGGTACTTAAGCAGGTTTCACAGTAATTCTGTAATTCGAAAACTATTGAAGAAAAATTAATGAAATTTTGCACAAGTTACGTTATAAGATAGGTGAATCTTTGAAATTTCAAAGTCCTTGAAAAAATCCTGACGCCACAGGGAAAAACTGAAAACGTATTTTTTACTAAATTTGGCCCCTAATTTCGTAAGTATATTAACTGTTTAGTGTGTTTTTAAATTTTGTGGTTTTTGTTGCAGGGTGTTACAATTTAATTCCAGGGATTAGTAGATTGGGGGCGTCTACCCCTATGCTGAAATCTGTCGAACGTTCGATTTTGATACCGTAATGAAAAGTGTTTTTTTCTATGATTATACGAAATTATTTTTACTGAGAAAAATATAAGTATCCTCCAAGTTGGCGTCGTTAGGAATCTGGAATCAGATTTGAAAAAATCAAAACGACGGATCCATATTGGATTTACCTACCAGGAAAGTTGAAATCGAACGTATGAATGTGCATGACTTATGAGAAGATAATGTTACTCATACGCTACGTACATACTTACGATGATTTTAACTTTCCCGTGATAAA
>NW_016198433.1:0-2719 GCF_001687245.7 Rhagoletis zephyria | reverse complement strand
CCGTCCTTTATTTTAAAGGACAGTCCTTTATTTTAACCCCCTGTCCTATTATTTGATTTTTTTCAAAATAAAGGACGCCTTTTTTCCTTTATTTCTTAAACTATCCTTTAAATCGGCTCTGCATATTTCAGAGGTAAATTCTTAAACGCAGCCTGTTTCGTTATTTTATTTTGCCTTTTTTATAGGTTATTAGGTCCTAAAAGTCCGTTCCCTGCTTATGACCTAGGTTGGGAAATAAGCTAATTTTCTTAAGAGTTGCCACCTGTTAAATATGTCCAAATATTTTATTGATCTGTTGGAAAATATTACAAAAATCAAAAGAAGTAGTAATTTTTGTATACGGATAGAAGTTTCCGCATAATTGCTTTACATTAGTCACAATTTTAAATATTTTTTAGTATTTCTATGAAGATTATATAAACATAATTTTTATTGAAACCGAAAGCGTATAATTCATGATTTCCAACACCAAAACATCTTTCGTAAAAATTAAGTGTTTTGGCTAAAATTCATCTTTGAGTGCACAAGGGTAAAATAGAATTGTTTTCAGTGTCCCACCAGTCACATTCATTCAAATGATAGCTAAATAAAACTAAGAAATCATTTGGTATTTTTGTTAAAGCAATTTTATACATTAGTTATCGTTCCATGTTAAAAAATATCTTTAGTTAGTGTATAAGTTCCAACGAAATAGCTAAAATTCACAATTGATCACATTCTGGAGTAAAATGTCCCACCAGTCACAATGGAATGGCCCTTTAGTTTAAAAGTGTGATACTAAATGCGTTCACTATAAACGGCGCCGACAATTTTCAGCGATTATTGCGTTTCAGATTACGACTAATAAAGCCTTGGACAGATACTGTGAAAGGTTGGACTATACCTACGGAGACCAGATTTCTGGTGTCAAATAACGGGACATTTCTAAAGCATCGCATCCGATTATACAATTCTGTTTTTAGAATAAAAAGGCTGAATACAGTTTTATTTAAAACAAAACAAAGAGAAAAAAATTTAAAAATGTTTATTATGAAAATATAACTTCCTATCGACAAAAAGTGTAAATCAAAATTTCAAAATGTGTAGAACATTAAGAAATCTTTGACGAATTTAAATACATGTTCATTAAAATTTGAAACATTTTAATCAGATTTTTTAGAATTGATTTGATTATGCAGTTTTGAAGCCCAAACAATTTTTTTTTAGTAAAGTGCAAGATGGAAGAAGCGTGGACTTACCGTTGATTTTTGGCAGTTCTTTGTTCACGCGATTTCTTCTATACATAGTATGTTCAAAATTTTTTTGTGTATGGAGAAAATGAGCAACACCTTCCACAAAATTTACCAAATATCAACGGTAAGTCCTAGTTTAAAATTTGCACTTTGAGTTGAATAAGTTACAAAACTGCATACTCAGAATGTTTCCAAGAAATCTAATTAAAAAACTCAAAATTTTGATGAAACATTGTCGAATTTTGCTAATTTTTGTACAAAGTTTCAAATTCTGACTTACATAGTCTTTTTATTTAACAACGATCCACACTTTCATAAAAAGGAGAATAGCCAAAGGAAGATAAAATTTCTCTTCCCTATTTATGTTTTCGCCACTCTATCTACAGCTCATGTTTTTCATATCCACGATTTTTTTGAGGGTATTAGAATTAGGGTTAGGTGACTTACGGAAGGTTTTTATTTTTTTTTATGAAAGCTTACGATATTTGTAAGAGACCAGTTGAGCCTGATTTCTTAACTTTTATTTGATTATATTAAATTTTTTAGTGCAAAATTCAGATAAATTAGCAATTTTGATGAAAATGTAGATATTCTCTGGGTCCAGTTAATAAATGTTAAATAAAAAAAATTAGTTGAAAACAAGTGTATGGTTATCCCAATACAAAAAAAATATACAAAAAATTTTGAAATGTTATAAAAAATGTTCCACCAAAATAAATATTTGTTTTTGTTTTTTTTTGTAAAAATTGGTTGAAAAATGAATGCTCCGGTGCATTATGACAATTAATTTCCAATTTTGAACCACTTTGTGCTGGATGGCTGGTATGAATTATGGTAAACGCATTTTGGTATCAAAGGATGGCGAAGTCCTTGAAAAGGATTTGGCATAATTTTTCGATACAGCAGGGGAAATTGTACAATTAAATAATATAATTAACTGGTAAATATTTGATTTAAATTACGATATGGGTAAGGTATTTTTATCATAAAAGTTGTATGTACGTATTCCCAAATCATTATGAAAAAAAATTTCCTTTATTTTACTTTGGTTAATATAGTCACCGTAGTCATAATGTAAGAATAAGCTTACTTGGTAGACTAAATATTATAAAGTTTTTTCTTCCAAGTGTTCTTTAGTTAGAGGATGGTTCCGTGCGTAGAAGTCGAAAACTTTTGACTGCCATTCACCTGGGAGTGGCCAGAAGCGATTCTTGTGCGTACGGTTAAAATCGCATCTCACAACGTGCGGATAATTATATCCACGTATCCTCTGGGTAGCAACCACACACCCGTTTGGGAGCGAGCTAAAGTGAGAAGGCGTCAAACTTCATGTGCGCTGGGTTTGGGTCTCGCCACGCTAAAACCCCGCCCAATGAAAAATTCCAACAAGCCTCGGATGATACCACCCTTTTTTGTTGACGACCATGGCAAATTTATAAAGGGTATGCACCTGGAATATCCGGACCCTTAATGGGGAAAGTGCCTCT
>NW_016198432.1:0-2719 GCF_001687245.7 Rhagoletis zephyria | reverse complement strand
TATGTATGTTTGTATGTTAAATGTGCACCGGCAAATGTGTACATCAATTGATTTGATTATTAATTAAATATGTATATTTACATACATATCCCTGTGAATAAGCCCATTATTTTGATACGTAACGTTGTATATTTTGAAAACGAGCTTTTAAAAAATAAAACGATTTACCTTGGAAAATATATATGTATCCATACATATAAAAAGCATTGATTAGCTTTGGTGACGCTGAGAAACGAGATTTTTTTTTTATACTAAAATGATTTTGAGTGCATTGGTCTAATTAAGTATATACATTTTTATACAATTTATGTGCGTAATTGAATATAAGAAATTGTCAACACAACTTAAAAAATATAAGATTGCACAAAGTGCATCGAACGTTGAAGATACTAAGTGATTAAAATTTCAAAAAAAAAAATTTTCGTAGAGTTTTTCGAGAACAGCTAAACACACTGGAGAGTAAAAAATGTAACAAAACTTTTTGGCCTGTTAAAAATTTTTTGGATACTTAAAAACTAAACCCATACGCATCTAGGATTGACGGTGACAAGTGGATATATGTACTAATATTTTAGCTTTATTGGGCAGTTAAGCAGGTGCCGTACCGATTATGATATTTATAATAAAAACCATAATTTAACAGTTAAGATTCGTTCTACATATTTCCGATCAAATTAAACCGTTAACACGATTTAGAAAAGTGTTATTTAGATTTTTTTTTTATTTTTCGATAAAAAGTATTCGTTATTTTTTGATTCTTATTTTGAGATTCATTGTTTTATTATTTGTATTGAAAGTCACATTTTTATATTTTTTTTCATGATATTTAGTGCATAAGAGCCACTACATTCTGACTGGTGGGATATTTTACTCCAGAATGTGATCAATTATGAATTATATTAGCGAAAGAAATTTTTTAACATAGATAAATAACTAATGTATAAAATTCCTTTAAAAAAAAATATCAGACGGTTCCATAATTTTTCAATTTTTCCTATTTTGAACCGACTTCCAAAAAAGATAGATAGTTCATAGATAAATAATAAGAATTTCGAAGGCGCGTGAATTTTAACGGGAGTAGCAGTCAAGGTTTTATCGCAAAATTCGCTACGTTCATTAAATTACATTTGGAAAAAATGCCACAAAAAATTAGACTAAGTCCTGAAATTATTATTCAATTTCATAAAATATTTCACTCATCAGTGTGTACGAGAAGGAAAGCGAAAAATTTTTCTGTCAGTAATATTTATTTTCTTTTTCGTGTGACATTTCTCATGAACGTTTTTCGAAAATTATTTCTAAAGAAATTTTAGCGCCGTTTTCTGAAGTAACCTTTAACCTTAAAGCTCACGTTATGTTTAAAAGTTGGATTAAAAATAAAGCTAAAGCATTTCTATTATCGGTTTTTCTTACTTGGTTGTATACAAACTTAAAACCGAAAATGAAATGCTTTACTTTAGACAATATCATAAATTTGAATGCAACCTTTCAATATAAAGTTAGCTTTAAAGTAACAGATTACTTAAAAAAAAGGCTCTTAGTCAGTTAATTGTGATTAGTCTGAAATAAAAAATGATAAATCAGAAGTATAAAATGGTATTGTGTTTATAAGCCAAAAGTAAAAACGATAGTTTATTGACGAAGGTGGTGATCTATTGCACCCTCCCGCCGCCGGCCCATCTGGCCACACCACTGCCTTGTGAATGCCCCAATTACAGCATTTTCGCAAGCGCCATCTTCTCACTTAACGAGTCAATACAAACACACTTTTTTATAAGCAGCACTTATTTGATGTGAATTTGCCATTGCCTGCCACTTTTCCCCTGACAGCTTTCAAGGTTACGAACTGTAAAAAGTCAACGCAAGCAAATGCCAAAGCGATTTGTGTTCATCGATTAGTTGAAAATCCGTACGGTTGCCAAAGGTTACCGCCCACGTAACTAACCAACAGTTAGAAAAGTTTAAATGCATTCCAAAGTTTAAGTAAGTGTGAGTGTGCGTGTTTGGTGTCACACACAAATACATACATACGTTTTGTGTAAACTAATTAACGCGCAGACATAGCTTCGCTACGGTGCCTATCAAGATGAAAGTGAATACAATTGAAAAAAAAACAAATCTTATAGTTCGTTTTCACCGAGCCTTAGAAAGGCGTAATTGCTTATGTTAAGTACAAGAAAACGAATGAAAAAAAGCAAAAAGTAGCAAACCCCATGTTAATATTATTGCAAACTACTTGAGCTCTTAACTGCAGTTAAGCTTTTGGTGGAAATAGGCTATTATATTGAGAAGAGCAATTAATTCATGGTAAATCAGTTTAGCCATACAAGGTGTGCTTCTGACTAAATACTACAATCAAACATATAGGGGATTCACAAGACGTGTTAACCGTCGTAAAATCTTAAGGTTAACATCTTTTTTAATTAAAATGGTTTTAGGGGATTTCTAACTAAACCGAAATTCTTTTAAACTGATAAAGAATATATAATTAGCCAACCCCCCAACCATTTTAACCGCTATTTTACATAAACAAGTGTTAAGCTTAAGATTTTACGCCGGTTAACACGTCTTGTGAATCCCCTAATAGTCAAATTGGCCGTTCAGACGTATTTATTTATATCCCCTTTCTCACTTAAATTCTCCCACTTACCATGCGTCAGTATGTTGACGGTTTCGTTGTGCCAATAGAACAAGCTTAGCAGGCAGCCTCTGAATGTTG
>NW_016198431.1:0-2719 GCF_001687245.7 Rhagoletis zephyria | reverse complement strand
CGCCAGGCGCTAATTCAAGCGGCATCTTACCGCGCTGTTACGCACCTAATACGAAGCAGTGCCCAAATTATTATACATTTAAAAGTTCAGCTTAAATTATGTTTTACTGACATAGAATATTTGCTTCCATCCTCTCGGAAATGGTACAAAAGTCATCAAATAAAAGCTGTGGAGTCAACAGCTGTGGAGTTTATGGTGGTTGGCTACCGTCCACAAATATAAATATGCACTCTGCATGGCTTTTTAAAATGGCAAGTTCAAAAATTCACTTTACTGCACACTTTGCAAACACTGTTAATAAATCTATTTTTTCATGTGCTAAAATCGTCATTATCTAAAGGGCTACATATCCAAAATTATTGGTACGTCTTCCTAATTAATCAATCTTTGTATATTTATTGATTCTTGCAAAATTGGGCCATGTAATATTAAAATTAACACATTTTTCTGCATTGTTTACATATTTTTATATGCGTTTTGGCATTTTTCTCTCGCAATTGCACCAAGATGACGTCACGCTCAAAAATCCTCCCTCATTGGCATAGTTGCCAACTTAGAGCTTTAAGCACTAGATTTAGTGCTTTTTGAAAATTAAAACGCCAAAAAAATGGTTTAGTGCCTAGTGCCTTTCTTAGTGCTTTTTTCTGAATTTACAACCCTGCAAAAAATGGGACTAATCCGGGATGACTCCGGGATCAATCGCAAAGGAGCATGCGACTAACCCACTTTTGATCTCTTTATATGGAATGAACTGATCGCTTTTGTTCGAGCATGTCCTATGAAGAGACTAATTGTTCACCTTTATACCCGAACGGGTATAAAACCTTATCCACTGGTGCATTACCTCATACCAGCACTAAAATAATCAGGTCCTAACAAAAATGAGTAGGTAGTGAAGTGCATGTATCTATTTACTGTAGAAACTGCTTTTGTATGTATGTCATTGCCAGCAAACTAAACCAGCAACTGTCTACATTCACCATGGAAATATACCTACTACAATTCACCAAGGAAAGGCCAACATAGTTCCGTGTAGAAGCTCATAGCTCACACACGTAGCACAAAGCTCGATTTGGTGTTTAATGCATGTCCTCGCCGGCAGATCTGCTTCCATTTTTTCGGCAGGTTTGCGTCCGTAGGAAACGGAAAAAAACTTATATAGCACGCTTTCCTTTTGTTTTCACTATTACACTTTGCCACTGCACACTTCATTTTGCTTTTTAATGTCTCAGTAATTGTTTAAAACCACGCAGAAATATTAACGCACAAATATTAAAATTGTTATTTGGTTTTTTCGTATGCTCACATTCAACAATTGCACCAAGATGACGTCACGCACACAGCTCATTCTGTCAAAATCACAAAGAGCGGATTAGCGGTACCGCGATTGGGGCAATCTCTATTTCTCTCAATCGTGGCAGCAAGCAATGTTGTTTTTTGTTCACTAATGCGCAAATGAACAATTTAAAAAAACAAGTTTCAAGATCTGAAAGTTTTTTAGCTTACGGTGGTAGAAGTAGTAGAAATGTAATTTAGCAAAAAAAAAGTGTTATCTATTCCACAAATGTGGTTAAGTCCGAGCACTGGCTGTTGTTAAGGAAACTGCTCCGATAGATGCACCTGCACCTGCACATTAGCGATACCTACCTTAAAAGTAGTGCAACTATTATCAATTATAAAAGAAAGTATTGCGTTTACCTGCACTGGCTCTACACTTGCCCTAATTTGACAAGCTTTTATTTATTTTTCTCATCTCGAAGAACAACGAAAACGGCTATAATTTTATGTAGCTATATAGATAATTAGATACCATGCGGAAAAAATTTCGCTTTCAGTAATTTCTACGTGCTAGGTGCTCCTCCATTATTTGGTTTCATACGGATTCGGATACCTTCGTCATTGAAGTAGCAAAGAAAATTCGCTTAAGTACTTTTTCGGTTAAGCGCACAAGTTTTTCGTGCAAAGAAGGATGGGCAGCTAAGCAAAATATACTGTATATACCCTGCAGAAAAAAATTATCAATTGATAAAAAATTACCCACTTGTATTTAGTTAGCTTTTTTGGGGGATTTCTATAGAATATATAACTTGTAGTTAGCTACAAAATGCTAACGTGAAACTAGTTGACAAGTAATGCAGTAGTAATGAAGGAGGTTGTTTTCTTTAAACGCGTTTCTGTTTAAATATCGTGCACTTCGCAAATACTTTTTCGAATTGAGGACAAATAAAAGGAAGATCGAAATTTCATATTATCATTTTGAAGTTATGTATGACGGAGTTCGAATATGGGACCACCTATAGCAGAATATGGAAACAATTATGAAATGTAATAAAAAAACTAAAGTAAGTAAAAATAAAAAAAATAAAAAATAAATATTTTGCTTTTTCTATTGATGTTTTATGTCCAAAAGTAGTTAGTTACAAGTTAGTTACATCAAATGCAGAGGTAACCACCCTTGACTACATCTAATGCAGAGGTAAACCACCCTTGACTATTTCGCGGCCATCGCCATAGAAACATAGTCAAAGAAAATATACAGATAATAAGTGACTTTTAGCTCCTTTCTAATCAACTGAAAGTTAGCTTATAGTTAGATACATTTCCTGCAGGGTACAAATGAGTTTGTGAAAGGGGGCGTCGCACATACGAGGATATATATAAACGAGTTTATAAAATGGGCGTGGCACATCCCATAGGCGTGGAATATTTTATCAGCCAT
>NW_016198430.1:0-2719 GCF_001687245.7 Rhagoletis zephyria | reverse complement strand
ACGATGATTCCAATCAGCAGGTGAGTGAAGTTGACCAATGTTTATATTTCTTTGCATCTTACTTTAAGGCTCACTTATCGATCGACTCTGTTGCTACGTATTCTACATACTCCTCAGTATTTTGTGTACGTTATACTGAATAAATATAAATATAGTGAATAATTCCAACAAACAGGCAATAGGGTTCAAAAGCTCTGAAGCCACATATTTTTAACCATTTTTGGTCTATTCTATAATTGTACACATAAAAGCTTCCGGTTCTGACGAATTTTTTCAAATTTCCAGGGCAATTCTGGCTAAGATAGTTGAAAGTCTTTTGTAAGACAATAGACAAATTAGTTCGAAAGACGTTTTTCATTTTAGCACGAATATCTTAGAAAAAAAGCTCCTTTGCCAACTTTCATAGTGAAAAGCTCTTTTGATAGGCAACACTTGTACATCATTTTGGTGGCGCTGCTCCAACAGTCGCAATGGCCGAGGGAGCAAAACACTGCCGTGCCATTCGAGAGGTTTGATGTTCAAGTTTCTCGGCGGGCGGAATTTTCTGTGCACGTATTTTTTCTTTTTTAAATAAATTTTCTTTCGATTTTTAGTTTTATTGTTTTAAAAATACATACATTTTTTAATTTAATTTAATTTTTTGATTTTTTAATTTAATTATCTTAAAAAGAATTTTTATTGAAATTGAGTTTAATATTAGCGAACTTATTTTATTTTTGTCTAAGTAAAATTTTTTTTAAATTTTCAGTTTATTTTATTTAAAAAGAAAATATTTTTGTTTCAATTCCATTTGATTTGTTTGTATATCTATATATTTTTTATAAGAAGATAAGATATTTTTTATATTTTTTTTTATATTTTGTAATTTCATTGGTTTAAAAAGAAAAATATATATTTTTGTTATGTCATTTATTATGTAGGAACTTATTTTATTATTTATTTTTTTTTAATTAAATTTTCTTTAAAGTTTTGGCTTATTTTGTTTTGAGAAGGATATATTTCTCGAAGTTCATTTAATTTTTAGTAACTTTTTATATTTTTGTTTTGTTTAAATTTTTTTTAATTTAACTTTCTTTAACTTTTAGATTATAGATATTTTTTTTTAAGAGAAATAATTTGTAAAATTTCATTTACTTTTTAGGAACTATTTTACTTTTTTAAATTTTATGGGTTTAAAAAGAAAAATATATATTTTTCTAATTTCTTTTAATTTTTTGAAAACTTATTGCTAAAAGACAGAGAATAACGCTAAGCTTTTCTCGTTAGCAGATCTTTCAAATAGTCTTTCGAAAGACAGAAAAGAACTTCCAAGATAGTTGCCAGAATAGGCTTTTGTCTTTGGAAAGACTGTGGTGAGTTGAAAGGCAGTTGCCAAAATTGCCCTGTTAATATCTCACAGTGCATGGACCTGTTAACCGTCTGATGTTTTCCACTCCTATACCGTTATGTACGTACCAAAACAGTTCAGTTAAAATATTTTAAAATATTCCCTTCCTGAATACATATTTACGACTATTATGCCCAAATTTTTAGAGAGAAGCTTAGAGAAAAAACATTTGATCACACCTATATTTACATGCCCACAAAATTGTCTCGATATTTGGCGATTAAAAACAATTCATTCAATGAAACTGTCCAAATCGTCCCTGAAATGCTCTCCGAAAAATCTGAATCGCATTGTTGGATATACGAGATATTCGATTGGAGTTAAGGATCTTAAAGAATCTCACTAGAACTTGTATCAAGAGTTCGCTCCCCCGTAATATGTAAATCTTGTGTTTGGCTCGGAGAGCCTAATAAGCTCCATGCTCTTCGTGCGTTCGAGGGATGCAGATTAGCGAGCCTACAGTTAGTAGCTGCTCTATCATTGAGCTTGTGAGAGCAAGCATCCCAGAGGGGCTCGTATGCTTGGATATCTTTCCCCAAGTTACATTTGGACTCTTTATTCTGTGCTGGATTACCGTCATGCACCGCGACCACGCTGTGTAGACATCCAAAAAGATTTTAAATTTCTCCAGATATTCCATTGAAAATTATGGCGAAAAGCTGCTGCTAACTTTAGAGTCGACTTTATTATAACTATGAATATGCCCGAAAGTTTCTAGTTTATTTAAACATATTTATGTACACATGTATGTGTTGGTAGTCGATATAATCAATACCGCCGATGCAAATGTGAGCAAATCAATTGAGCGCTAAAAAAAACTCTAACAAAACGCTCGAATGCTCACTAAAAAGGCGCGGGTGGCCGATAGCAGTCAAGTGCATTGCTAATCATCACGCCAGCCTAGGCGCTTACATAAGCGTTTACGATTTCATAGCTCATAGATATAGCATACAGAGAGGAAGCGTGAATAAATGCAGATGCACACGCGCGCTACAGTGCGCGCGATAGTAAATCAAATGCTGTGAGCACACGTAAATGATAGCGTTGCACAGTGATGCAAAACTGAAATTTACTCAATTCATAATACATACATATGTAGTCCAGATGAAAGCTAATAAAATTTAGAAGAGAACTGTTGATACTGATTTTTGAATTTTTATTTGTTTATGTTGTTAAGTGTAAAGTGCTAAAAAACAAGTTGAAAATAATTGTAGGCTTTCTCCAAGTACAAGAAAAAAAAATCACAAAAAAATTGCAAATTTTATAAAAGTTTTTTTTTCAACAAAATATTTTTTGACGTAGAATACGTCTTACCTTAAGGTATGGGGGCTA
>NW_016198429.1:0-2719 GCF_001687245.7 Rhagoletis zephyria | reverse complement strand
ACAAGCTGAAGGTGAAGGTGAGCGGCAGTGATGTGAAGAACGCCGACCTTCACCTCAATGTTCTCTCCAGTCCGGCGGTCTCCCCGGCGGAGCTCTATGTAAGTGCTTTTTTATTGGGTAGCATTACTTTCACTTTTTAGCAGGAGAAATGCTAATGAGAAACTTTTCTACTCTCTTTTTACAGGCGCCCATCAGCCTGACCAACGAGAAGACCGTCGGCCTCATTGGCGGCAAGCGGGTGGTGCTGCGCTGTGAGGTGCCCCACACTGGCTTCACCCTGGGCATGCCCATTCCCATCACCTGTCACATATCGAACCTCTCGAAGAAGCACATGATCCTGAAGGGTAGGGAATAGAGTATTCTTTGGGTAACCCCTAAAAATCTAACCAATTTTTCCATTTTCTCCAGCCTCCCTCAAGCAGGAGATGACCTTCAAGGGCGACGTGCAGCACACCCGAACGGTGACGAACAAGCTGACCGAGGCTACCGGACCGCAGATTGGCCCGAAAGGCGACTGCTCGCACAGCATCACCCTCCAGGTGCCGATCAACCTGCCCATCGTCCACAACACCTGCCCCATCATCACCATCAAGTACATTGCCTCCGTCAAGCTGGACATTCCCGGGTCGTTTGACCTCGCCTGCAAGATGCCCGTCCTCCTCACCAATCTGCCGCTGAATTTTGGACAACCGCAGCAGATGCCTCCACAGATGCCTCCACAGCAAATGCCAATGCATCCGCAGCAGCCGCCCTACGCCCCCTCGGCTGCTCCAATGCCGTCAATGTGATTTGTGGAATACTTTTTTTTCGAATTTTCTCCTTTTGTTTCCTTTTCTATCTGTCTGTTATCTATGAACGTTTCCGGGTCCAAATCCAAAGCCAACCTACGCCAACCTCTATCTACACCAATACCTCCTTCTCCTCCTCTCCTGTTTAGCTTTTGGGCTTTTTGTACAATTGATAAGTTGTTGTTTCTTTCCTAGCTGAAAACTGATAACTGAAAATAATAAATAATAAAAAAAGTACACCTTCTTATAAAATGGCTGTATTTGAACGGACAAGTAGGTGGCGTTTTAATAATAAATAGCAGGGTATAGCAGTAATTACAAACTAGAGAAGAGAGGAGAGTAGAAGAATAGATAGAGAGAGAGAGAGCTCTGTAAAGTGAATTCTAATGTGTGCAATGTCTGTGTTGTGTGGGCGGGTGTGTAAAGTTACAGTTTAGTGCACAGGTGTGTGTGTGTGTGTGTGTCTTACAAAGAGTAAACAAAGCAAGTTGACCACAGAAACTGCTGACAAGCAGAGAAAGTCCAATCCCTTCCTCTCTGATCTGTTTCCGAATACCCGGTCAAAATTACGATCCCAGTCAGAAAGCACAGGCAAAACACTTCGAGTTTCTTCCTTCAGCAGCAGCAGCATTACGCCTTCTTGATGAAGTGACTGAGAAAATCAATGGGCAGCGGAAAGATGATGGTGGAGTTCTTCTCCGCGCTGATGGTGTTCAGCGTCTGCAGGTAGCGGAGCTGCAGGGCGGCAGGACTCTGCGCAATCACCTCGGCCGCCTCCTTCAGGGCGCGGGCCGACTTTTGCTCGCCCTCGGCGGCGATCACCTGATGAAAACATAAAATTTTTTTCATTATAGCTTTGATAGCTAAAAAACCCCCCAAAAAATGACTTTACCTTAGCACGAGCCTCTCGGGCGGCCTCCGCCTCGGCGGCCATCGCTCGCTGCAGCTGCACGGGCAGTCGGACGTCCTTGCTGTGAGAGTTTATGGAAAATTCATAAAAACCGCTTTTAAAACCTCCCCCAAAACACACTCACATCTCCACTCGCTCCACCTTGATGCCCCAGGCGCCGGTGCACTCGTCGAGAACGGTCTAGAAAGAAGGAACATGGATGAGGAAAAGAAGAAAGGAGGGTGATTAAGATTAACAGCAGGGAGGGGCAGTGGTCGAACAACCTGCATCGAGTTGGAGATGGACTCTCGGTCGGAGAGTATCTCGTGGAGGTTATGCGTGCCGAGCATGTTCCGCAGCGTCGTCTGCGCCAGCAGGCGCGTGCTGTGGTGAGCATTCTCCACGTTGGCCACCGAGACGGTGGCGTTGTGGACGCGGTAGTAGACCACGGCGTCCACCGAAACGGTCACCGAGTCCTAGTGGAGGAAGGTATTTATTAGTTAGTTGAGGATAACCCCTTATGACCACCTTTCAAGAGCTTACCTTGGTGAGCACCTCCTGCGGAGGGACGTCAAAGGTCAGCGTTCGCAGGTCCACCTTGGTGTAGTGCTCAATGCAGGGGAGGATGAAGAAGATGCCCGGGCCCTTGGCGCCGCCGTGCAGAAGGCGACCCTATTGAAAAGATGGGTTTTGTTTATTAAAAAGTTTATTCTTTCTTCCTCTACTTGGAAGCTCACCAGTCGGAAGATGACCGCCCGTTCGTACTCCTGCACCACCTTGATGCAGAAGAAGAGCGATATGGGAAAGGTGCAGGCGGCGATGCCGATGGAGAGCAGCGTGAGGATGGCGCCGCAGACGCCCTGCTGACTCTCATTCTGCTCGCCGGCTATTGTGAGGAGAAGAAAAATGGGAAAAAGATGACTGTTAGTCAACGGACAATAAAGAAGGAGAGAATTTCGGGTGCACTCAAACTCAACTCCTAAGACAAAGACGTCATGGCGGAAAAAGAAGAAGTGTCACCTTCAGCAAACTTTCTCACATT
>NW_016198428.1:0-2719 GCF_001687245.7 Rhagoletis zephyria | reverse complement strand
TGCATACATCTCTGTTCTGTTTCGAAAACTCTGCGGTAATGTGGGAGTCTATAGGACTCTCCCCGAGACGCCAGATCCTGTCCGATGTCCGTTTTAGAGCCCTCGGGCTTTTCGTCGGGAAAATGTAGTTCGAAGTTTCGGTGGGAGTCAGTTCTCGGGACATCGTAATCACAGCAACTGTTCTTATCCCTATTACCTTACCCTTGTAAGTTGTTCGCAGCCTGTACGACGCTCTCACTCCTGGTCTTGGAATGTATCTAGCACCGTCTTGGCCCATTTATGAGGCCTCCAACCATGCTCTCACGCTATAGGTGAGAGCTACCGCTGTATAAACCCAGTTTAATATCTGCGGTCTAAGCCCCCATTATTTGCCAGTCATACTTTTGCACATTTCTCTTCGGCATTCCTTTTCCAGGATGGTTAAAAGTGGCGAATAACCTCCAGAAACTTTGCCTCCTTTGACAGTTAAGATTTGCGCCGTTGAGTGACGGAGTTCGAAATTTGTTGACCTTTTATTGCTTGGTGAACAGAATAAGTTCATTTTTAAAGGGAGTAACCTCGAGACCATTTCTTTCTGCCCACCTTGCCATATCGTTAATTGCGGGTTTTGAGAACCTCATTGAGCGTCAAAATCAATTACCCTACGACCAGAATAACTAAGTAATCTGCATACGCAACGACCTTAGAGACTTTCGTTGTGTGAAGCTGGAATTCGTTTAGCGAAGGGGTGCCACAGAAGGCGAGATAAAATCCCCCTTTGAGGGCTGTTTTTCTTAGNCTATTACACAGATTTGGTCTACAAATAAAAGGCTTAATGAAAAGTTATATTAAACACCCTTGATTAAGTGCTTTCCTTTTTTTATCACAAACAAATTTTGAGTCCCGGAGAAAATGATAATGTACTTTCAATTGGTAATGCGCCTACTCAGAGTCAATTACATATCTCCCAAATGTAAAAAAGGTATTCATAAAATGCAGCTTGAACTAATTTCACAGCAACTTGAAACGCTAAAGAAATACGCAGCTAAAAAGGATCATCCATCCATCCTTCACTCAAAAGAGGCGGATAGTATAAATGCTGGGTAGCTGCCAACCAGCTAAAGGAAATCACTGTAATTAAGTGTTTTTCTGGGTACTGCAGGTGGAATTTCATTTAAGGTATAATATTAAAATGCAGCACTTCTCTTTATAAACTTACATAAGTGTGTATGAAGTTAAGGATTTGAGTTTGTATGTTTGTTGAAGGAGTCGAAATAAACTCATTGCATTTAGTTGAAAATTAACTGACCAACATTTTTCAATGCCGCTAAAAGGGCTTGTGAAGAAAAGTGAGAATATATATTTTTTTCTTTTTGAGAAAAAAGGAGTTTTACGAAAACTAACAATAACAACAGAAGAAGAAATGATATGCAGTAAAAAGAGGAAAAAAGGAGGATAGACGCTTGTATCATATAAACGTGCACGCACTCTTACGAAGCCAATAATTGAGTGCTGAACAATCAAATGCAATCGAGCGGTCACCACCGCAATAATGAGAAGAAAGAAAAATAGAAAAAAACAAATATGCACCTTACCATTGCGCGCCATCGAGTCGCTTTTGTTTGGCGAAGGATGCGCGCCGAAAAAACAAGTAGTCGTGCCAACCAAACATCTATGCAAGTACAAGATATCACGTAATGTATAGGCACAAGAGTGATGGTGTTCGGGTATGCGCGTTTGATGTTATCAGGTGCATTTGGCAGGACACGCAGACGCGTATAACGAAAATTACACACCGACGATCTTATAGAATACATACCTATGCACTTGCCAGATATTGTATACTTTTTTTAAGGACAGGTAATCTCTAACGGGCAGGTGTAAATTCCATTCAAACTTGAAAAGTGTTTTCAGCCTTCGTTTGTTAGATATACTCGTACTTACCCAAAATATGCCCGTATGTACATAAGAATGTTCGATTTTTGTTTATTTATTGGAATTTTTCGAGGCTTGACTTCTAGAGCATATAGCAGCGGAAGGAGTGCACCTTTATTTCAGGTTAAAAAAATAAGAAAACAAATTAAAAGAATAAGTTGATTTTTGACAATCGACCTGCCTATTGAATTAAACATGCAATAGCCTTAAAATGGAATTGCGGCTAAGATAGTTGCAAGTCTTTTGTAAGACAATTGAAAGACAGTAGGCAACATAGTTTGAAAGATTTTCGAGAGATCCGAATTTTTAAATAATTTCTTTTTTAAATAATGTATTTTTTATTTATAGATTTGATTGTTTTAAAAAGAAAAATATATATTATTCCCTTTAATTAAAAAATTACTTTATGTATTTTTTCTTTTTATAATTATTTTTCTGTTTTAGTTATTTCTTTATAATTTTTACATTTTATTGATTTAAAAGGAATTTAATTTTTTTTGTTACTTGTTTTTATTTTAATTGTAAAGTTTTATTGTTTAAAAGCATAGTCATTTAATTTAAATTTTAGAAAACATATTTAATTATCTTAATTTATTTATTTTTTCTTTTTTAATTTACTTCTTATTATTTAAAAATAAACAAATATTCTTGCATTTCATTTAATTTTTATAAAATTACTCTGTTTATTTTTCTTCTTTTTCATTTCATGTTTTTATTTTTTCAAATAATTACCTATTTTTAGCTTTATATTAAAAAAAACAAGTAAGACCAGCGCTGTCTTCGGCTATGCCGAAGGCTTCATACC
>NW_016198427.1:0-2719 GCF_001687245.7 Rhagoletis zephyria | reverse complement strand
AATGTAAGTGAATGCAAAGTGAAATTATTATACAAAGTGGATAGGCCGCAAGAAGTTCCTAGGCCATTAAATTTATTTAGAAAACAAACAACAACAACATCAGCAGCAACATATAAAACCTCGCCTGGAAGGCCTTCTCAGCGATGGACCATCGGAGACTGCTGTAAGTAATTTTGGTTTGTTTTGTTCTTATTTTCCTTATTTTGCACTTGGCTAAGTCATTCTTCTGTTCGCTGGAAAAAAAACCAGTGTTGGAGGTTGCGAGTTTTATACATCAGAAAATGGCTTGGTTAATATTTTATTAAGTTTGTTTTGTTCTCGGATGGATCGAGATATTAATTTCCCATGAAATAGTAATTTCACAAGCATACCCAATTTATTAAAATTGTATATAATCTAGTAATACTAAACTTTGTTAAATCTACTATTGTTACACATANGTGGATAGGCCGCAAGAAGTTCCTAGGCCATTAAATTTATTTAGAAAACAAAAAACAACAACATCAGCAGCAACATATAAAACCTCGCCTGGAAGGCCTTCTCAGCGATGGACCATCGGAGACTGCTGTAAGTAATTTTGGTTTGTTTTGTTCGTATTTTCCTTATTTTGCACTTGGCTAAGTCATTCTTCTGTTCGCTGGAAAAAAACAGTGTTGGAGGTTGCGAGTTTTATACATCAGAAAAATGGCTTGGTTAATATTTTATTAAGTTTGTTTTGTTCTCGGATGGATCGAGATATTAATTTCCCATGAAATAGTAATTTCACAAGCATACCCAATTTATTAAAATTGTATATAATCTAGTAATACTAAACTTTGTTAAATCTACTATTGTTACACATAAATTTACATCTACTTACAACGTGCATTCTTCTAAAACCTTGATTTATTCACCTAAAATTTGAACAATTATCTAAATGAAATATCTAATCCAACTACTTGTAATAGGATATAACTACTACGTAGGATTAATTAAAATTAATACTCATAAACTTCCTTGAGTGTAAATATATACGTATAATGGATTGCTAAAATATTACCTATTGGTCTGAAATCTATTTGGTGGTAAGGGAATAGGCGGAGACGACAAGGGACTTCATTACCATCAACGGAGTCAATGGAAGGGTGGGATTAAGAGCGACCGAAAACAGGCTTTCGGTCGCTAAGCATGTCATTTGGCTAAATTTGCCGAACAACTGGTCGAGATGGTTGGTATTTAGGATAGGGTTTCGCGTTTTATAGTAGATTTTTCCCCTCGATTAAACTTATGTGTGCGATATTTGTATCTGTGTGACCCCTGGCTGAGTTAGGTGGTACCTTTGGTTATTGCAGCTTTAAACGGACCTCCCCCGTGGCTGAAGCTGCCGGTGAACGCAAGCGCACACAACCTAGCTGCAATAACGCTTCCCCAATTAAGGTCCTAAACCCCTTTCTTTCCATATCGGAATACAGCTAGGCGGAATAGTTACAGAAAATGGCGCCCAACGTCGGGCCCACGATGCGGTTTTGTGGGTTCTCCTCTATTAGTTTCCCCCTTGGAACAAATCGTCTGTCTGTCTCTTTAGTTTTATTTGTTGGTTCTACGGAGTTGCAGCTTGTAGAAGCTTAATGCTTTACTTCTGACCAGGCCAATACCGAGTATAATGAGTATAATTGTATTTAGAGTTTGAAGCACGGTATGAGCTGCCAGCATTGGATTTTGGTGATTATTGCTATTATTATTATTGCTATATGCATATAATACTTACCAGCGGACAGCGAACATATGTGTCCAATGTCAAATTGCCAACTTCAACTTTTAGATTTGCGGTGAAACTCTACAGGATCTTGACTTGATACGCCAAGTGCTAAGCTAGCCAACCTAAGGTTTGGAGTGTTATATTTTTGTAAACATACATATATTAATAAATTTTCTTTTTGCATTGCTTGTTCGAACCGAAATAGGCATTTGAATAGTTCAGGATATGTATCTATAGGAGTTGCGTTCCAGTAGATACACCACTATTTTAATGTCGTTCCGTAAAGTTCTAGTGCCGACACTCCCAATCAACTTTAGTCATTACCTGCTTTGCCTATTCCCTCCAGCCCATGGAGAGTAAGACCAACCCACAACTCTGATTTTATAGAACCTTTAAATCCCCCGGATATAATACATAGACCATACTATTTTATAATATCCTTTTAACTACTTGTGAAATATCTTGTTATTATTAATATAGTTATGAAATCATAATTCCTTCCTAATCAATGATTTTTCTGGTTGAACTGAATAGAGCGAGTGCGTATATAATAAGTTATAAACTTGAAAACAGGCAAATTCTTATGGAGTTTGTTTCTTGTAGGTCTTTTAAACATTAGTATAGTATTCGGGAAATATGTCAGTTAGTCGAAATAGTGAAAAGATAAACATTCAGAGTAATACCTGTACTATATGTCGTGAAAATTTTGCTGAAACCGATGACATACTTCGAACAGCATGCTCGCATACATTCCACAGACACTGTCTTTTGGCATGGCTGAAGCGGAACTCGACATGTCCGCAATGCCGAGCAACTTGCAGCAGTCGTGAGTTTTGTTCTAATACGGGAGCACGAACTCGAGCTCGAGTAGCTGCTCAACCGCCAAATTCTACCAACAGTCACGCCAATGTAGAGACATCCCATCCAACGGAGCCAAATGAGCCAGCATCAGAAGGCGCATCTGGTGGTTGTAACGTCATG
>NW_016198426.1:0-2719 GCF_001687245.7 Rhagoletis zephyria | reverse complement strand
GAAGCTGATAACCATGGCGAAGACGGTAAGGATAACCGGACTTCACCATCGCCCTCATCACTTTCATCCCCCTCACCATCTTCATCATCCTCCTCCCCTTCGACACCTTTGACACCTTCGACACCTTCGACACCTTCGACCCCGTCATCCATGCTAACAACATCAACACCTTCGTCACCGTTAACATCACCATCAGCGGACAGTGATGAAGACTACGATCCACTTAAAGAAAACACCAGCAGCCACTCTACTAGAAAGGGGCAAGAGAAGAACAACAAACGGTTAAGAGGCATGAATTTCATCTGTCGACAGAGCGGTTGCCACTTTCGTGCCGAGTGCTTTCGTAGTCTTTGTGAACACGACCGAACACACTGCGACACTCTGAAGCCGTTCATGTGTCGATTCTGCTCCAGACGAAACAGAACTCAGTCGAACATGTTAAGTCACATTGTGAACATTCACAGCACTGAGGTTGCTGCCTGTCCAGGAGGTGGTGAGGGCGGCCGAATGGCGCTCATTCGACATGTCGACATTGACCAGGCAATGCTGGACCGGGAACAGCAGCAGATTGAGCAGTGGCTGGCCAGTGAGGCGTGTAGAGTCAAAGCTTCAGCAAACACACAGTCTCTTCCACCGTCAATCCGCCCACCGCCATCATCATCTTCTTTGGCCACCTCAGTCCCAACAACTGCCACTTCTAATTCTGACGCCGCCGCACCTGCCGCCACCACCGCTGCCGGCGCCTTCTCCTGTCGAGTCTGCGGTCGGATTGATTTTGGAGATTTCGAAAGCTTGCGCCGTCACGACCGATGGCACTCAAAATTTAAGCCGTTTCAGTGCACCTTTCCAGGTTGCAGTTTTGCCGTTCCGTCGAAGGAAGAGGTAGAGCGCCACTTCATTAAGTATCATGATGCCAAAGATGTAACCTTCATGTGCACTTGGTACATGAAAACGGATGAGCCCGGACTGGCAAAAGAGGAAGAAGCGATTAAGCAGTGGCTGAACACGGTTGACGTTCAGATTGCAAGTTCTTCTTCTACTGCAAATGGACAGCGTCCTTCTGCGGCTTTTCAAACTTCTACCATTGAAAATGTCGCTGATGGTAACATTGTTGAAAGCTCGAATAACACTGCAGCATCCACAAACACCGCATCCTCTCCTCCTCCTTCCAATGCTGAATCGCTAGGCCCATTGGTGATCTGCCGTACTAACCCAAAAGACGGCCCTCCAATTTACATATGCCAACGCCCAAACTGCAAACAAAAGTTTTCACATTATCATCGTTTGGTACGACACGATCGAATCCATCGGAAAGCTAATCCTTGGCGATGTGGAATGTGTGGATATCTGTCCTCTCAAACTTATAATATAAAAACCCACCTTCGCTCGGTTCATTTCAACCCGATTTGGGGCAAAAAGAAATCGAAAAATCTGGCAAAACACTTTGATGACTACCTGCTGGAGTATCTGGAGGAGGACAGTGAACTTCTGCAGCAGGAAAAAGAACTTTTTGCAAATGCAATAATGCTTACACTTCCTTCCAATTCTGATGAAATGGAAGAAAAAAATCCTGAGCAAGAGGCGGAGGAAGAGGAAGAGGATGAAGGAGATGAAGAGAACCAGCTTTCTGAAGTGAACGAGCTGGTCATCTACCGCCAAATTCGGAACAACCAAGTCAGCTACATCTGCCAGAGACCTTTGTGTGGAAGAGAATTTACTAAGCCCATTAAACTAAAATTTCACGATCGCTCACACAGTGGAGTGAGACCGTACCGCTGTCGAGAGTGCGGCTACACATCTACCCTTAAAGTCAACCTCTCAAAACACGTTCACCGCCTGCACGACTGTGACACGGAAAACGACGACTTGATCGAGGAGGATGCAGAGCTGTTGAAGGTGGAAAATGAGCTCTTTGAATACGCTATGAAACAATTACTTGGGCCTTCGGGTGAAAATGAGGAAGATGAAGATGAAGATGAATACTTGCCACCACCTCCGGAAACTGCAGTATCAACATCACCATCAACGTTAGCAGCGGCAGCAGCATCATCATCACCATCAACATCAGCAACGGCAGTAGCAGCACCTTCATCTGAAGAGGACTCCTTGATCATTTGTCGTCGAACTCGCGGTAATCGCTCCTACTTCATTTGTCAACGAGGAATGCCGCCATGTAGAAAGGTGTGCTTTGACATTTCAAGTTTGAAGTGCCACGACCGTCTTCACCGAGGTGTGGCGCCATTTTCATGTAAAGTGTGCCACCACTCGACCGCTGAACAGGGTAATGTAAAGAAGCATATTATTAGACGTCACCCTGAAGTCAATCCACGGAAGCATATTGTCGTAGACGAAAACGCCTTGCAGGCAGAACGAAGGTTGTTTGCCCGAGCCGAAAGACGGGACCTGCCTTCTCCTTCTCAAACAGCTGACGAGGAGGAAATGGAGGAGGAGGAGGAGGAGGAAGAGGAGCTCTCTGACGACAGTAGTTCTGGCATCGAAGTGGTAGAAGAGGAAGAAGAAGAAGAAGAGGAACCAGACGAAGCTGTTCGCGCTTACTATGAAAAACTCCTGGAGGAGTTTGAGTGCCCGTTAAAGTGCCGCATAGTCCCTGATTGCCAGTGGCGTTTCGCCAGCGCTGACGATCTTCGCGATCACGAACGTGAGCACGCCGGCGTGAAACCCTTTCAGTGCACCTGGCCAGCGGAGAACTTCAGTGGAA
>NW_016198425.1:0-2719 GCF_001687245.7 Rhagoletis zephyria | reverse complement strand
TATCCGGTTTAGTCATATTAAAATTGAAGCCATCAGCGCGCTCAGTAGCCGCTTGGATTGCATTTACAGCGCTCTTCTACTCAGCCGGCATGGTAATCCTAATGTTCGTAGGATGTAGCATGAACGACTTTGCCGGTTATAAGACTGGCACGAGCAATAAGTGAGTATGAGACAGTGGGGCTGTTCAGGATCTTATGCATATGCTCTTGGATTTGCATATTCGTTGCATTTGTAAATTCACACGGTTGCCATGACAGCCAGCAAAAAATTTTGCAAATCCAAGACCATGTCCACAACATCCAGAACAGCCCTAGTGTTTTAGTTTTGAGAGTTTTCTAAGTTTTGAATTAACTTGCAGCTCTGCCATGATCGAGGAAGCATGTGACCTCAACTGTTCCTGTGATAAGGAGAATTTTGCGCCCATTTGTGGTGTTGACGGACGTATATATATTTCCACCTGCCATGCTGGATGCGAATCATCTTCGATGCGAGAAAGCGATAGCCGCGTCGTATTTAGTAATTGTACTTGCATTCCAGATTGTAAGTTTGAAACATATGTACATATATAATTCATTACATTTTCGATGTCGTACACAGCGTATACGTAATATTTTATTCACATAATTTTTTTATTTTAATTCATATATGTATGTACAACCCATTCATAGATATGTATGTCTGTATGTATGTGGATAGTGGCAGCTATTGCATTATTCTCATGCAGCTTTTAAAATTTATCTGCACTTCAAACACATTTTTTGAGAACAAAAATTTCGTTATGTCTCTTTTGAGTTGTTAATTGAAATGACCAGTGTTGCCAGTGTGTTTGGCCCGACCGGCTAAATTGGCCAAAAAATAACGGCTAAAAACAGCTAAAATCTTTTAGCTAAAATTAACATGTTTATTTGAATAAAGTTGAAAGACTAATAAATTCATTAAATTATTTTTAGTTAAGAAAGGAAACTGTCGTTATACTTCATTAATTAAAGCTCTAAATCAGAAGTCAGTTTTGTATTACCTACATAATTACAAAAAATAGATCATTTACGAATTTATGACGTTTTTTCTATTGAAAAATGTTGCCTTTTTATGTTATAACGTTTGCACTAGGTTACTTTTCGTCCTGCAAATTGGCTATATTAGTAGAAAATATTACACTTTTGCTTATTCGGAGGGCAATATTTGCAGAAATGAACACACAAAGCTTTGAAAAGGCTGAGGAAGATAGCGAAACATTATTTCGAAAAAAAAGGCCAGTAATTTATATTGAACAAGGCGGTCGCTTTTTAAGTTTTTAACAATTAAACTATGTAATTTTATTTTGATGTCCATATATTCGAAGTGTCCCCATTTTTAAAGACCTGCTTAATCTCTGCACATACCTGTCAAAGAGAAATAATGAACGACACTAAGGATATCAGCACCACGATATGTTCTTTAAAAAACAATACAGTGACCCAAATATAAACTGGGCCGCGACATTTTAGCAAGTTGTGGCTATTTTTCTTTATTTTAGTTTATTTTTATGAAAATATAGCTGATTACTTAACAAACCAAGTTTCGGACATTGTGCAAAAATTATGAAATTTCTGCAAAATTTCACCAAAATTTTTAACCTTGCTAACAAAATCTTTAGAAAAAATTATGGTATGCAGTTTTGTAGTCTATTAAGTTCTAGTTTAACGAGGTTCAAATTTGAACTAGCGAGGACTTAATGCCGATTTTTGGCATTTTTTTAATGACGGCGTTACGAATTTTTCGCCATATAAAGTATGTTCGACCAGTTTTTTATATGTAAAATATGCGAAACATTGTCAACAAAAAAATTTTCAAAAATCAGCGATAAATGCTAGGAATCTACTTTAAATTTTTGCTTTATTGCACTAAAATTTTAAATTTCTATAGATGTTGATTAAAAGGTTAAAAATTTTGTGAAAATTTGCCGAATTTTCATAATCAGCCTTATCATGATTTTGATTTTCCCCAAACCGGTTCACTTTTCACCTTTTGGTTTCCATGTACTTACTATGGGTGGAATAAAAATTTTCGGGCGAATTTTTTTTTCGTGCGAAACTCAGGACAAAGCTGAATATTTTCACAAAGTAATAAGTTTGGATTTAAATGTTTTTTTTTTTAAGTAACCAGCTATATTTTCATAAAAAAGAATAAACATTAAATTAACTAATAATTGTAACACAGTTCGACACAAAAAATTTCTCCGAGATAAGGCTACCTAACATTTCTAATAGATTTTGTAAAAATGGAAGCTTATATATATAAATTTTAATAAAATATTGCAAATAGCAAAATCGGCTAAAAAGGGCTAATTTTTTTTTTTTTGCGAAACGGCTAAAAAATTAGTTGCCGGCTAAACCGAATTTTCTCCGGCTATTTGCTTTCGCAACCGGCTAAATCTAGCCGGAAAACGACTAAAATGGCAACACTGAAAATGACTTTATATACTTATTTCTTATATCCATAAGCAATCTCACTAATTAAATTTTAGTGAAAATCTAATTCGCGGGGCAATCTAATTCGCGAAATAAAATTGGCTTCAATGCCACTCATACGTCCCGTATCGCAAGTTTCTTCGTGGTAAGAAAACAATTTTTTGGAGTAAATAGGCACAGGTAACAAAACTGATTACGATGTGGGCAATTCTTTTTATGCACTCCTGCAAACATAACGAAATTCAAATCCATGCATATGTATGTATTAA
>NW_016198424.1:0-2719 GCF_001687245.7 Rhagoletis zephyria | reverse complement strand
GTCCTTTTAGCTTCTGACTTAGTCGATTTCAGGCCTACACAAAAGCATTTATTTTTTTTTTGTGCACATATGCCATATCTCTTGGACATAAGGACTAAATTTGTTGTTCTTTCTGCAAATGTGTCTGTGCTGTTGGGTATTTGTGCATGCATGCTATAATATTCAAATTGCAGCATTTTGAATCCTTGACCTACCCGCATACATATGTATGTACATATGTGTGTGTATGTGCAAAGATATCGCTCATACTCAGTATATGTACAAATATCCATGGCTTTCGATTCGATTGCTGGCACTGTCGTCACTTTTGTCGCTCAACTTTTTTTTACTTGGGCGGTGGCAAAGGCGACTATGGCAACGTAACTCATTTTCTTGCATACTTACAAACAAACATAGTATCTACATACAGACATGTATATGTACGTAGCCTATGGAATTAATAGTGTTCACTCGTAATCCACACACACACACACACACACACACATAAGCAAGCGAACATACTCCCCAGTCGGACCGTGGATAATGTGGTTCCGAAAAGAATGCATTTTTAAGTAAGCCATTTCTTCTTGCAAAATTTGAAGTACATTTAATTTTTGTATGAAAATTTGATAATTATCTGCGAGGAAAAGTAATCGCATCCTTTTTTCGCCATAATGGAGGCTAAAAATCTGTTACTGTCACTGTTAAAATCGGCANCGCATCCTTTTTTCGCCATAATGGAGGCTAAAAATCTGTTACTGTCACTGTTAAAATCGGCATTTTGTAACGCTTTGACTTCGGCAAATAAGTCCGAACGAGAATAAAAACTCTGCAAAGCTCTCCAAAATAACAACGACACCCTACCCAAGAATGATAGAATAAAGATTGCGCCGATCAGAGAGGATTTTTGAGAATAACTTTTGTGTGACGTCACACTGGTGCAATTGCGAGAGAGAAATGCCAAAACAATGGCAAAGAATGGAAGAAGAAGAAAAAATGTTGCAAGGAAAATGTAAACAAGATGCACCAGTGTGACGTCATGCAAACGACGATTCTGTCAAATTCGTTAAGAGAGGAATAGCGGTCCGAGATCGGCGCAACCTTTGTATTCTCTCAATCGTGCACCCTACCTAATGCAAAATTGCGTTTTTAAAAAACGGTTCTTGCGGCGAATTAAAGACTTCATGTTTTTTGGGACTACTTCTGAGTGGAAAAAAACCGTTCTATAAGTAAATTTTGGAGCCAACCAAGTCCGACTGGGCACTCGTCGCACATACATACATACATATTTATATATGTATATGTGTGTATATTGAAACAACCACTTACAGACGGCACTCTCAACCACTCAATTGCACAATCAAACATACTCACTAAGCCGCAAATAGGCATAGCAATCACCCAAATTTGTCGTGAATCGTTAAGATGATGGATTTGATGCTTTTCATCTGGTCTCTTTTGCATTTCATTTACAATCACTTTCCACCAAAATGAAAAATTTATCAGCATTCTGCTGTTGCCACACAATAACACACAGTGTTGCCAGCAATCACTTGCAAGATATTAGAAAATCATTAAGCAGCAGCTTTTAACCTCAATACAGAATGTGACGGGAAGGATACCGGCTAACAAATTACATGCATATACATATTTATGCATACACACATACATATGTATGTACATATTATATAAGGCATTAGAATTAGAGTTTTAGTTAAGTGAAATGTTTAATAAAATATGCTGCCAGAGGTTGAATTTTAATAATTTTCATTTAAAATATAATTCACTCTATAACAGAAACCACATAAATAACAGTTTCAAAGCTTGCACAAATTTCACATAAAGTAAATCAACGATAATTTTTAGAGACTTCAAACTTGCACTTTGTTGTACCAAAATTTAATAGGCTAAAAAATTGCATATTCGAAAATTTTATAAAAATTCTTAATAAAATGTTTGAAATGTTTTAGAATTTTTGTGAACTTTATATATGTATGTATGTATGTAAAGTGTGAAACTTTGATTCATATGGTTTATATTATATTAGTATGAACTATATTTTCATAAAAAATTTTTGAAAAATAATGTTCATGAAAATAATTGTGAATATTATATTAGAACAAGCCATTGAACTTTATAAATATAAGTTTTGACTGAAAAAATACAAAAATTTACAAATTTATCTACAAAATTAACACGTTTACCAGTATTTTACATTAAAGCCATCAAAGCCATCATAAAATGGCGCGATGTTTCAGAGTACAGCAGCAATAGACTAGAATCGTGGTACCTTTAAAAGAGTACTCAAAAAAATCTCATGGAAAAAAATTTAAAGGGGTTGTGTGTAGGGATCTTCATGAAAATAAAAAAAAAAATTGCAAAAGTTACAACATATTAACTCTGCCAAGAAATTGTGTGTACTCTAAATGATGTACTTCAATTACATATATATGTACTTTAATGTTACACTTGAAAGCGAAGTTTTGCTACCTGAAAAGAAAAAAACCACCAACATACAGCAGTTTTGAGGCATAGACTAATGGAAAAGCTTTTTAAAAACAAATTTTGTTTTCTTTTCTTTTATGATCTCCTAGGCCGGCTTATTGCTAAGCTCTTAATCGCCTTTGTAGCTAACCATCATGCCATTTGTAACCAACGGCAAGCAGCAGCCGGTCTAAAATTCAAATCACCTGAAAAGAAAACAAGTAAGAAAGTCTAAGTTCGGGCGGAGCCGAACATT
>NW_016198423.1:0-2719 GCF_001687245.7 Rhagoletis zephyria | reverse complement strand
GTTCAGTGCAGAAATTGCAAACATGCAAAATTCAACGAATAGATATCAAGCTTCTGCTATACTACGGCGGCTATATGGCCGAGGGAATTGCCCAGCTGTTGGTCAGTTCATGTGCTGCGCTTCCCTTCTTCCGTGGCTAGCCGACAGTGGCACTTATGTAAGTGGAAGAAGATGAGTAAATTAAGATAAATTAGTACTTTTGCACTGACAGCCGTAGCGTGTCTTCGCGCTTGCTGCCTCAACTGTACACATACATACATATGTACGCACTATGGTTGTTAATTTTTTCGCTTTCTACGATTCCGGGATTTTCGGGATGTCGTTATCACAATCCCGGTATTCCGGGATTAGTCCTGGGATTTACATTTTCAGTACTTTTCATCAACTTAAAGCGAACAAATTGCTTCTATCTCTCCTGCCATAAAATAAATAATAAATACATAAATGGGTTTGAAACCTACATTTTTATTTAAAGTGGCGTTTTTATTTTTTCTCTCTGACGTCACGATTTATTTTAAAGGAATTTGTAATTTCAAAGGCATGATTGATTCCAAAAATTATTTAAAATATTCAATGCAATGTACAATGAAAATATGGGAACCAAATGAAAGAGGAAATTTCTTTGGAATTAAAAAAAATTAAGATTTTTTGGATTCACAATGACGACTAGGTAATTTTTTAAGCCGATAAAATTAGAAGAACGAAATTCGAAGATGCTATCGAGTTTATATAAATCTTTAACATACAATTTTTTCAAAAACAAATATTGCGAATTTCCAAGGCTAAATTTAAAAGGACATTTTCAATACTTACCAGTCCTTATGCATCAAAAAATTGAACCTGATTCAATTCAACAGAATTTCCTTTTTAATTTGATACCAGTCGTCTACTCTAAGCGTATTTCACTGAGTTATTTATTAAAAAGTACTAACTTTTAAATAAAGAAATACATAGTCAGTAGTATTGACTCAATACCGGTTTAAAATATTTTCGAAGAATCCCGGAATATTCGGGACCTAGAAAAGGCCAAAATTCCGGGATTAACTTTCCTAATACACACACACACAGACACGTATTGGTGCCAACAAACCTCGTCTAAAGCTATCTCAACGAGATTAGTTGGTGAAAAATGTACCAAATTGATTGGCGTTCACGACTAAAACCATTGTACAGGAACACCTTAAATTGCCTTTTTTTGTACGTACTTATGTATGTATGTACATCCGTCTCACTATATATATTTTGTGACTGTGCGTAAGTCTTCTCAACGGTGGCATCGTAAAATGTTGCGCCGCCCAATGTGCTGCAAAAGTGATTAAACAGAAAACAATGAAGTGAATTATGTTGACGTTCGCGGAATTGCAGTTGATCAAATTAGTTCGTTTTGGTAAGAGAACTACCGCTAAGAGATACGGTAGTTTTTCTTACATAAAAGAGACTGCGAAATCTGCCAATAAAGTGGCTGATTTTATTTTTATGTGCAGTTACTTTTCTTTAAACGGCTGCTGCAGAAGTAGGTAGATTTGTGAAATCTAAAAGCAGTTGGAGTAGATTTTTTAAGCGGCCTATTAGTTAGTAAATGCAATGAATGGTGAAAGGTGTTTTTTCAAGAGAGTAACTAATCTTTTAGTTCGTTACAAATGTGAAGACACTTAACTTCCTCAGGTATTTTACTGTTTTTAAGTAAAGAGTGCAGTGAAATGGGTAAGACTCTAAGAAAAGAAAATATCACACCAGCATAAAAAATATCTATTTGAGCTAGAAATCATGGGGCACACTTGGATAATGAAGAAAATGTTCTTTGTGATACTACGAAAAAACGGAACCGATAACGAAATATCGAATGCGGCTGATTTCGATGACTAAGAGCTTAGGGCTAGTTAAGAAGTGCGAGCCGAAATGTTTACATCTCAGTCTCGCGAAGGCTGGACTTTAGTTTGCAGAGAGGATCTGCTGGGATACCTTTCGGGGGCGCAGTAATCTATCTGTTTATGGACGAAGTCAGGGCCTTTCAGAACTATAGAGTGTCCAGCTTTCGGGCCAGTTCACCACCTTATTTTCTTGAGAGTAGTAGCAGTTCGTATTGCAACAATTCTGCCTGCAATATCCACAGGCGCAGTGGGCCACATGACGTTAAACGCCAGTATAGGTGTGGTTCTTAATGCCTTACTAATGCGGATCAGCTCGATCCGTTGTACACGCTCCAAGTGCTTTACAAGTGTAACCTTCTCTAGTGAGTTACACCAGACAAACGAATCGTAAAACTAGCTAGGCTTATCTATGGTTTCATAGAATCAATATTAGTGGAGCCAGAAATTCTTAAGTTCGATTTGACTTCCTAGATATGTGTGTTCGGAAATATTTACACTGGGAAGTACCAATTTTTGATGCCGAAATCACCAGTCAGGAAGTGATCGCACTAATTTGGGAAGAAGTTTGGTCAACATATTATACAAGTTGGTCAAGGGAAAATATTTTCTTTTCACATATTTTCCGGCGCCGCGGTTGGTATTTGTTTGCAGCAGAATTTAATGAGTTTGAAATCACAAATCTAAAAAGCAAGTGAATTTCTGAATTGAAAGTTGTATCAAATCCTAAACCATGGAAATTTATCATTTGTGTGCAGAATCAATTCACAAATAAATTTTATTATTCCTCGACCAAATTAACGATAAAATTTATGTGTGATTTGATTGATCAACCAAATAATAAAATCCAT
>NW_016198421.1:0-2719 GCF_001687245.7 Rhagoletis zephyria | reverse complement strand
AAGCTGGACATTATTGGCGGTTCGAGCAGCATTCAGGTGGAGGTCTGGCATCGCAGCCTCCTCATGGACTACTTTATCGGCCAGGTGAAGCTGATGCCGCTTCCCACACGGCGTTCCGGTGCTGGTGGGGAATCGAGAGATAAAGAAAATAGTGAGGAAGAAGCCACCTTGAAAGTGGGCCTGCTTGACCGAAAGGGCGTCAACAGTCGCCCGGGGACGTTGCTCTACCAGCTGACCACCTGGGAGGACTTGAAGCGATTCTAAAGCGGCTTCTTTTTCTGTTTACCACGACACTCTCACATTGCCATGACTAATCTTGAGATGAAGATGATACTTAACCGACAATCAGCTACTACTACTACTACTAATTTAACAAAATTATGTAACTTACGAGTATTACCACAGACATTCTTTTGTTTTTTTTTGAATAAAGATGGCCGATTTTGGAAAGGAAAAAATCGAGCCCTCAATCTGCAGCCAGTTTGAAAGCTGACACCTGAGGGCGCCACCGGTAACACAGACTTGTGTTGATTTTCACGCTGCTTTCGCCGCCTTTCCCATCACTCTTTGCCTCGCTCTCACTTTCTCTTTCGGCTCTGTCAGAGAAGCCTCCTCGTCGTTTGCCTGTCGTTTCGCAAACACAAACAAACTGACTGGCTCTTCTCCAAATCGAAATCTAAATCACCTCGATTCTTCAAGTCATCCGCCCTCCCCCTTGACCACTTTGTGTTCACTCCCACCACTACCACCACTACCACCACCGCCGTCATCAACAGCAATTTAAGATGAACTCGGACGGTGCTGGCCATGGCAGCAGCGGCGTCGCCTCTAACGGCTGCGCCCCGGGCGCCTCAGGCCAAGCGCAAAGCTCCTCCTCGGCCGGCGGCGTCTCCTCCACCTCCTCCTCTACTTCCTCGGCCGCCGCCGACGCCGCCTTTGCGCCGATCAAGATTCTCATCGCCTCCGACATTCACCTCGGCTACTCGGAGGTGCACCCGATCAAGGGCGACGACAGCTTTCGCGCCTTCGAGGAGGTGCTGAAGGCGGCGGCGAAGCACGACGTCGACCTGATCCTCCTCGCCGGCGACCTCTTTCACGTCAACAAGCCGTCGATTGCGACGATGAACCGCGCCAGTGCTCTGATTCGCAAGTACTGCTTCGGCGAGTACGACGAGGAGACCTGCGGCCAGCGGCTGCGAATTCGCAACTTCAAGCAAGCCAACTTCCTCGACCCGAACCTGAAGGTGCGCTACCCCATCTTCACCATCCACGGCAACCACGACGACCCCACCGGCGTCCACCAGACCAGCGTCATCGACCTGCTGGACAGCACCGGCCTGGTGAACTACATCGGCAAGCGGAACCACGTCGAGGACGTCATCCTCAAGCCGATCATCCTCGAGAAGGGCCTCACCAAGATCGCCCTCTACGGCCTGGGCGCGATGCACGAGGAGCGCCTCCACCACCTGATCAACGCCGACAAGTTCAACTACATGATGCCCGACGACGACCAGAACAAGTACTTCAAGCTGCTGCTGGTCCACCAGAACCGCATTCCCCGGCCGGGCACGAAGCACCTCGACCCGCAGGACCTGGACGAGCTGCCGAACATGGTGGTCTGGGGCCACGAGCACGGCTGGATCGGCGAGATTGAGTTCTACCAGCAGGGCAACTTCTACATCTTCCAGCCGGGCTCGACGGTGGCCACCTCGCTGTGCGACGCCGAGGCCGGCGACAAGGGCTACGGCGTGCTCACCGTCAACTACAACGTGCAGAAGGCGAAGCAGCGCTTCAAGCTGGCGACGCACACGCTGGAGAGTGTGCGGCCCTTTCTCCTCAAGACCGTCAACGCTGACGAGCTGCTGGAGAAGAAGAAGTTCAAGAGCGCCGAGGAGGCGCAGGACCACCTCTACAACCTGTGCAAGTGAGTGCTGGGAGCTGTTTTTGGTGTATGTTCTAAATCCTAAACCTGGTTCTTTTCTTTTTCTTGCCTGCAGAACGGAAATCAAGGAGATGCTGCGCACGGTGCGCGTCGAGTACAGCAGCAACCTCCTGCCGCTGATTCGCCTCCGCGTNTAAATGCTCTAAATCCTAAACCCTTTTTTTGCAGAACGGAAATCAAGGAGATGCTGCGCACAGTGCGCGTCGAGTACAGCAGCAACCTCCTGCCGCTGATTCGCCTCCGCGTCGAGTTCACCGACCCCGAGGTGAAGTTCGACACGAAGCGCTTCAGCCGCGAGGGCTTCAACGCCAAGGTGGCCAACGCCGACGAGCTGATTCGCTTCGTCAAGCGGTCGGACGTGGCCGCCGAGTACCGCAAGGTCATGGACGAGCAGGAGAACTTCAACATGCTGGAGATGATGAACGTACTGGACGACGGCGTGGTGAAGCAGACCATCGAGGTGAGCAACATCATGGCCGACTACTTTGGCGGCCTCACCAACGAGCAGCACCAGCTGGGCCTCTTTGCCGAGCGCTACCTCACGGCGAAGATTGTGGAGTACGTGGAGAAGGACGCCTCGGACTCGGTGGCGACGCTGGTGGACAACTACAAGATGGGCCTCATCTCGATGATGGGCGAGCCGGAGACGGTGAACCCCGAGGAGCTGAAGGAGGAGATTCGCAAGGCGAAGGAGAGGCTGGAGACGAACACCGACCTGTGGATGAACTTCGACAAGACCATTCAGCAGGCGAAGGTGGCGCGCATTCTCAAGGACCG
>NW_016198420.1:0-2719 GCF_001687245.7 Rhagoletis zephyria | reverse complement strand
ACATAGCCCCCATACCTTAAGGTAAGACGTATTCTACGTCAAAAACAACACTTCTTTGTTTCTCGGCTAGCGCTTGATGTATAAGAAGCTTTAGAAGTAATTTTTGAATATTTAAAAAATATTTCTATCTAAAAGTCTTACATGAATTCAATTTAGTAAAGTCAAGATGACTTTTAACGCAAAGGGCGTCTGATATATAAATATGTATAATTGCAGGAATCTAGGGTAGAATTAATCAACAAAGCTGTTAGCAGCTGACTTCTTACTTATAGATGCACACATAGAACAAAAACGACTGGCTAGACAAAAGAATAGAATCCGTTAAGACGTACCAACGACCATTTAGCATGGCTATAAATAGTGACGGACAAACAGAAACTATTCAGAAGGAAAAAAGACACTTAAGACGGCCGAAAATTTTACAAGGGATGACCGAAAATCGCTCAACATACTCCATACCCTTACCGTGTCTTTTTAAAACAATACCACTAGGAATTAATAAAACTGAATGACAAAAAACAAAGAGAAAAGAAAAATGGATAAAAAGTTAAAAAAAAAAAATAATATACATATGTATATGTATCTTTCTTTTAAAACAATAAAATCTTAAAAACAAATAAAAATAAAATAAATAAAAAATCATTCTTTTTGAAAAATAAAATCAGAAAATTAAATTCAAAATTAAAGAAATTAAATAAAAAAGCAAATAAGTTTCTAAAAATTGCGTAAATGAAATTGAAAAAAAAAAATATATATTTTTAATACAAAATATGAAAACAAAACGAAAATTAAATTAATGAAAAAAATAAATGAAAAAAACCCACCGCATCTCGCCTAACCTCACTTTATCCCACTTCAATCCAACTCACCTCATCTAATCGCACCTCACCTACATCAGGAATAATAAATGAATGGGAATGGCTAGACTCACCCTAATATATATTCATGCACAAGTAATTATACATTTTTAACCATCAGAATCCTTAGGTGAAATTAGAAGAAATATATTTCCAAATAATTCACTTCATTTTTAATAGTCAAATATGTTGGTAAAAGAATTTTTTAGATCTACTAGCGTGTCACATTGGCAGGCTCGTAGAAAGCAACCATTTTACTTCCACCAAACTACTACTATGTAGCGGCTTCATTGATTTTGTTATACATACTTTCAATTTCATTCTCAGAAGAAACTCTGTACGAACAAGACTTTGCTATGTAGATACGAGCATAACTACGCAACAAATTTCAACGAGTAGCACTTATTTATGTACTACCTACGTTGCATTTACAACCCATTCACGATAGCACGTTACGCAGTGCGCAGTACTTCACAAAGCACTTAATGTACTTCCGACCTTTCCACATAGTAAGCAAGTACTTATATTTTCCCTGTAGATGTACTACCAACAAAGCACCGCCATAATAAATGACTCGCGAACAATACCGCATATATGTATGTTTGTATGTAGGTGTGTGTATGCCTGTGTAAAAATTGTGAGGTGATAAAAGTTTAACAAGCTTTATTTGTCAGCCAACCACAAATCAGCAATTTACAAAAGAGTATAATAAATTTGTGAGCACCTCTTCAAAAGCGCAAAACTTCCAACGCAGTAAAAGGCGAAAAAAATGAGATTGTACGCGTAGTCAATAGGGTTTTTTTTCTACAAAAAGTGAAACTGCATTTTCAGTAAACTAATAGACTATGTAGTTAGCAGTCAAAAGCATACGGTAAAAGAATGACGCATAATAATTACAAACTTTGATCAATGGAATTAATGCGTGCATATGAATTATTTAAATTTTCAGAAATTTTTACTGATTTCATACATATGTATGAGTACCAAAAAGAGCCACTACATCTTCCAATTGAATTCAATTATACATTTATGTTGTTATATGTATAAAAAACGTGGTTTTCTAAAACATCTTTCCGATATTATTTGCAACATAATTAAAATTCCTTAAAAAGTAAATTGCCATCTCGGGTAATTTTGGCTTGCCATTATTTTCGCCCATATATATCGGACGTGGTTCACACCTCATGTGTTTGATTTATTTCAAATCTTGAAGTTTTTTTTTACACATTTTTTGATAGAAAAATAGTTTTTGAAATGATGCCATCTCAAAAAAAAAATTACAATAGTAGCTCTAAGTATTGCGCGTTATTTAAATATATTATTAGGGGTGCACTCTACAATAATTGGAGTTATGAATTTTTTTTACACCGAAGTTGAGTAAAATGAGTACATTACAAATTTACAAATATATTAGAAATCAACGCAATTTTACAGTAGCTTAAAACTTTCACTTTATTAAACTTAAATTTAATGGGCTACAAAACTGCACACTCAAAAAATTTCTAAAAAAAAAAGTAAACAAATTTGTATATTTATAGGGTACTCATTTTATTCAACTTTGGTGTAAAAAAAATTCATAACTCAAATTAGTAGAGTGCACTGCATAATACTATACTTAAATATTACGCAATACTCAGAGCTACCATTGTGATTTTTTTTAATTTTTTTTTGAGATGGCATATTTTCAAAAACTATGTTTTTTATCAAAAAATGTCTGTGTGAAAAAAATTTCAATAAAATTTTTTTTTTAATATTTCTTTTCATCGATAATTTTAATGTGTCTATGTGTGATTTTTTTTTAATTTCTTCCTGACCCCGTTCTCGAGATATTTGGAAAACTATTAAATCGATTTGTTTTTGTG
>NW_016198418.1:0-2720 GCF_001687245.7 Rhagoletis zephyria | reverse complement strand
GCCAGCTACACAACAATGGCGCCCAACGACATAGACCAGCCTTTTCTTTTCTTTACGTAATTTTTTCTACTTTTGTTAATTCTCCGATTTTATTATATCTTTTCTTTTCGGACAGCTTAGGCTTTCTCTCGGCATCTCAGATAAAGTTCTTTTTGCTTGGTTGACTGTGCTAGGTGAAAGATGTAAAGGGGGGAACACAAGTCTTTCTATTGGAGTACCTGCGATGAATTTTAAAATCTGAGCAGTGACATTCAAAGGTAAGAACTGTGTAGCCTTCGTACTGATTGAATAGGTTCAAGCTACCGAGCATATGGTTCGAAATCGTAAGTTCGTGAGGCTTATCGAAAACTTTAAGTGGGGATCTATCACATCCGGTGGAGTAGCAGCCAGACTTTAGGTGAGGCCTGTAGTTTGCATTTGCTACACCATTTGATGTGATCCTAGTTGACATTGACAAGGGACAGTAGACATACGTACGAAAAATACCCACTACGACCTCTGCCTACGGTAGCACCACTCACACACCAACGTATGTCAACAAATTTTCTAAAAAGTAAATACGCTTTTTTTTGCTTTGATAACAAAAAATATATATAAAAAAATAAATAAATAAGTAAATAAATAATTTTATTTTTCATTACTTTCATGTTACAACTATTTTTGCGTCGTAGTTTCTTTGAGATTTTTAGTCTAAACAAACTATTTACATTTTCTTTGAATTTTTACATTGCCATTATTTTTATTATTATTTATATTTTTATATTATTATTTATGGTAGTTTATCTTATTATTATTTTATTTATTTATTTATTTTTTCTCATTTATATTTTTTACTTTTTTATTTTTGTAATTTGTGAAAAGGGGGGAAATACCCACATTTTATCTTAAAATCCCAATAAAGGTAGTTTTCGTTATTTCGACATTTCCTTATTTTGATATTTTGAGTTTTTTCTACGGTTCAAGTTTGTTTTCTTCGGTTTCCACGCGTTTTTTTTCTTTTACACTACACGCGACATTTATTTTTTGGCTCGGGCCAGGTGAATGGGGGAAGAAGAACGTGAGGAAGGACAGGCAGGAAGGGTTAGGCATTTTTTGTGACAGAAGGTGACTAGGAGCGTATCCAGGGCGTTGGAGAACGAGGTTGTAGGGTCGATTTTCACGCAGATTGGCAGAGGAATTCCGTATCCGGTTGACTTTGTTCCCACCACTTTTTGAACAGGTGCACCGCGCGTCTCTTTAGCTCGACCGGTAACGCACCCCACTCAAGTGGAACCGTCAGCAATAATATACACATTAGTACAAGAGACCGGAGTTTGACTTTCGCGGAGAAACTCGAAGAGGCCTTGCAATTGACAGGAGATAGTCAGCATTTAAGGCAAAGCGAAATTATGGAGCAAGACAATCTGTAACTGCCTCAGGGTGCTGCAGCTTCGAAGGCGAATTGTGGTGGGCCAAGCTCTGCAGTAAATAACATGCAGCAAATGATGGCGCTGATGGCCCAACAAAATAATATGATGGCTCAATGCATGAGCGAGGTCCGCAACATGCGCAATGATGTCTCGCAGATCAGCAACTGTGTGGCAGATGTGGAGTCGTCTGCGCAGGCAGCCATTAACCCACCCGCTATGGCATCAACTCCTGAGGCAGGAGCTCAGCGAGGGGATGGTGGATACCAGCGCAGAGAGGCAGAACCTCGTAGGGAGCAGGCTAGCCAGGGTAGGGCAGAAAAAGCCACCGGGTGGAAGAAGGTTGACCTGGACAAGTGGCACGTCAAGTTTGATGGTACCGGGAAGAACATAACTGTAGAAAGTTTTCTTTTGAGAGTTGAAAGGATGCGAGCGCAACATGATGTCCCGTATGAATAGCTGTTTTCTGACTTCCATTGCTTGGTAACGGGCAATGCACTTAAATGGTATTGGCAAATTGTCGAAGGCCACGCTGAGGACCAGAACTTTGGCTACTTCGAGCTGAAAGCCGAACTATTGAGCCATTATAAAACTGCAGAGTCGGACTACGAAATAATACCGGAGATCATGGACCGCAAGCAAATGCCACATGAGACCTTCGACGACTTCTACAGTGATGTCCACAACTTGACGTTCCACTTGCCCCAGAAAATACCTGAAAGGAACTAGTGGGCATCCTCAAGGCCAATTTAAAGCCATACCTGGCAAGCCTGACATTCTCCTCGAAAATGGACACCTTGGCGGATCTGAGATCCGAGTACAAGAGAGCTGAGAGAATGTTCCGCGAAAGTCGAACAAGGTCCAGAGGCGTCAACGAGTTACAGGTAGAAGCAATCAACGCCAATAGCTTCGAGCGCAGTAAGACGGGTGTACAAGGCGGTCAGGGAACTTCAAAAATCAACCGGATGCAACCAAATCGACCTCAGCCGGTCCCCAGCAGCAGTTCTTCCGGTGTGCAGGCAGCTCCAGGTCACAGCTTTAAGAAAATAGAAAAAAATGAGGGCAAAGCGGAAGAATTATAAAAGGATTAAGAATAAGATTATATCAACAATAGTCACTGTGAAGGGTGACAATCGTTTATTTTTTTGCGCAAACCAGTATAGGTGGCAAGGAGATGTTAGCTCTGTTGGATTCTGGTGCTGGCGCGAGTTGTCTAGGTAAAAACTCCCTAAAATTTTTGGAAGGAAGTGAGGATGAGATTCTCTAAATTAAGGGACAAAATATTCGAACCGCCAATGGTGGCGAAACGCCAGT
>NW_016198417.1:0-2720 GCF_001687245.7 Rhagoletis zephyria | reverse complement strand
AGGGCGACACGTTTTCTTATTGCTGGCAACACAAATTGTTTGGTGGGAATGCATACGTGCACACGTGTGTGTGTGTGTGTGTCTGTGTGTGTGTCCATAGACGAGCAAGTCGAGGGAATGAACTTTGCATTTGTGGGATGGCTATATGGTTTTTAAAGTTTACTGTCTATTTAATATTTTATTGTTGTGTATTTGACAGACAGTTTGGTCGAATAGTTATAATGGGAATTTAATGACTGTGTATGTTGAAATCATTAAAATTTCGTTTGTGTTTTAAGCGTTTTAAACTATTTTTTATTGGTGTAGAAAAACCAGATGGGCAAATCGGACTTAAAGCTGAATTGAAAGCTTTCTCAATAAGTGTTATTAAAGATATAAACTGAATTGCCTATGAGAAATTGATAAGAAAATTTCTGTCTTATTCCTTATTTCAAGCATTGAATCGGATGAGGAATGGGAGGGAAAAATTTTATAATCGATAAATGCATAATGCACATTGCCAGGTTAGTTTGGTAGAAAAGCCAAAAGGTTCTGATTTGATTTAAGACATTAAATAAATAAATAAATGAGATGGCCCCATCATCGTCCGAAGACTCGCCATCGCTTATAATTTTCTATCGACTAACCCATCTGGCAGATCCAACAGATCCCCGAAAACCAGTTCTGTCATCTTTTTAGATCTTCCCTTTCTCTATTCTTTTCGTGACAACGCCAAATAAAGCAAGTTTTGTGTTAGATAAATCCGATAAAATAAAAGCTATTATATATGTGGGATCCTACTTAAATGCAACTCTGCATCAAAACACGACAACACCAACTGGACGATAGGAAGAACGAAGCTTGGGTTAACGGACTGACGGGCAGTACAATTTGAAAGTAACAGAGGCAAGACGGAACGCCACGAGTCATATTTTTAATTCAAAGCTAAAATTAAAATTACGCGTTAATATTAAAATTATCCTTAAGTCTAATTTAAGTGCCAAATGTAAAATTTAATGAGAAAATAAATGTGAAGTGAATTAAATTGGCTTGCACCGCTTAAATTAACAACGACGACCACGCGATGTCTCCACTTGGCGATTCAAAGCCAGGTCCTTTGCTCAAATGGTGATAGGCAAGCTTCACCAAGGGAAGGTTAAGCTCCCAGGCCGCATCTATTCTAGTAACAGGCAAGCTCTTAAAGCAGCTATGTTTTCGAAATATTTCAGTACAACTATATGTAACACTATCCGCAATCGAGCACATAACCCCCAGTACATAAACGCAGCATCATCGAGGGTACTATTTATTGGTAGCAGCGCCTATATACATGCTGTACAACAAAGTTCTCAGCAGACAACAAGCGCACACCAAACTGCGATTAATTAACCTGCAAGCGAAATCGAATAAATGCAACGCTGAATTCAAGCGCCCTCACTTGATCTCCGAGACATCAACCGTCCATACCGGGGTAGCCACCGTAGACCAACGCGGACATGATCGAGTTTACGAACTCGCCAATATCACGATACCGCACCGTTGGTATCATTAAAAATATTGGACGAACGCTTGCCAGCCATGGCAACAAAAGCCTCCGCTTTTTTATGAAAAATCTTTATGATAATCAACACCTCCTCATCTAAACCGCAGAAAAAAAAACAGACAGTAACCAAGTCAATTTACGCAGCGTTCGGTACCTAAATACTCCTAGCTGGTATGAAATTATTTCTATCTAGGGAGGAATGTTACTTTCTAACCTGGTACCCGGATATTTATTAACCTCCACCTGCCCACCCTTAGAAAGATATCCGGGTACCCGGATATATATAAATTGCTACCTCGGTATTCGCACATAGATACCCTGTACCCGGGTACATTGAAACCGGATAAAGATTACACACTACCAGGGTACCCGGACAAACATAACCCTCTATCCAGGTCCCCGGGTAAACAAAAAACCGTTAGCCGTATAAAGATAACCCTTTACCCGGTTCCCTGGACAAATATAGCCCGATATCCGGTTACCCGGATAAAGATAACTATGTACCCGGGGGGACGAAAAATAAAGGTAATAGCATACACAGGTACTCGGATAAAGATAACACCATCTAGGTATATATATATATTAACCATTACTACTAGTTTATGGAGTATGCCCAAAATTACACGTTGAACCAGACTGAATAACTGCATATTTTTCTACATAAGTTTTCTTTAACGCCGTAAATAAGAGAAATAAACGTATTTTTTAGATAACAATTGGCAGCTCAATTTATATGCCACCCAATATTATTTATCTCACTTAATAGCCGAAAACAAGCAACCACTACAAATAAGTCTCCATTTATCTAGGAGATCAGTAAAGGATATTTATTTCTTGAAATTAAATATAAATCTCAGTTGCCAACCAAAGCAATGCGCGCCATTCTATATCTCTTTGTAAGAAACCTTTATGTCACTGCGCAATACGATTAGCATCTGAGAAAAACTAAAATGGTTTTTCGGTTAAGAGGCATTTTTGAGCTTGGTCTTATACAAAATTCGGCTGCCAACTATGACGAATCTCCTCTTCTGGCTACTTCGCTAAAAGCTCTAGCTGCCCTTAGGTAATCAGCTGGCCAGGTTAGGTGGACGATCTGTGCCGCTTAGGTCCGTTTAAGATGTATTGTTTTAACCGCCAGGGAGTTTCTGTAGTTTCGTTGTTGCTACGGAACAGAGGTTTACCCTTCACTGGACCTGCA
>NW_016198415.1:0-2720 GCF_001687245.7 Rhagoletis zephyria | reverse complement strand
AGCATAGATGGCGCAACGGTCTGCAAGCAGAAGGCAGTATAATTCATGTGTAGTGTACTAAGTAGAATGCAGAAAATTTTTTTTTAAAAGAACGACCTATTTCATAATTTTGTTGAAAAAAAAACACTATCTCAGAATTTTGTTGAAGAACGCCCTATTTCAGAATACCATTCAAAAATGCCCTATCTCACTTCAACATGAATCATGTATGTATGTTTTTTAATCGGCAGCTGAGAAAAGTTTTTTGAGATAGGGCGTTTTCGAACTGGCTGCCGAGATAGGTCAATCTTCCACTCAGCAGTCGATATACCATTGTAAAAACCTACATATTCCCTTCTCAGACCATATTCGACCTTTAAAAAATCTATAAAAATAGGCAATACTATTTCTCATAAAAACGAATAAAACTAGGGGATAGGGTCTTGAAATTTTCAAAACAAGCATTTTCGATGGGCACCCTAATACATATGTATGTATGTTTGTACATATGTACATAAAAAATGTATTAGGACATTCATACAAAAAATTTCATTAAAAAAAAAAATTAATTCAATTCAATTTATTTTCACTTTGTTTGAATATTATTGTGTGGACACATATGTACGTATATCAGAACAGGTATTCACTCAAATTCCAAAAAAAATTGCAGCCAAAATCATTCATTTGTTTTGTATATGAATAATTCATAAGCCGTTTTGAATGAATTCATGCAGCCCTCCAGAGTCCACATACTCATCAAGAAGGCATTTCTATCTAACCTAACGGTCAACAGTTGAACCAAAAAGGTATCAGAAGGGCACTTCGCTTTAAGTGTGTATCCCCATTAGATGTGACAGCCACTACAACCTAATACAAAGTTTTTCTTAATGTTTCATTATACCCCCCCTTCTTCATTCCGCGAATTTTTCTGCGAGTCTTCCGCCTTCGCCATGCAACCAACCAGTTTGTCGCATTTCACTTCTATACTATTCAAGCTCATTAAGTCCTTGGCATATGCTTAGATGGATTGCAGTGGACCAGATGAAAATAATGCCGTTTTTGTTTTATATAAATATGTAAATAAATTCACTGCCCATGACACCTATTTACATATGTACTATGTAGTCTAAGGTAAGTTCATCCTAATTGTATGCGTCTAAAATTCATCATTATATAATATTTTCGGTTTTAATTAAAATCATTTCTCATCTTCTAATTCCTTAAACTACAAATAATTGTCAATACTGCAGTGCTGAGCAAGTGGATACGCAAAGACATTAAAATTTCATGGGAGGTCATTTATTCGCGTATTTGGCTTTTGACATTTATCATTAGCGATGCGTTAAACGTGAATAATTGTACTGCATGCGCCATTAGACAAAAGGGACAACAACAACAAGAAAATAAACGTATGCGCATATATATGCGCTGCATAAGTTCACATATACATATACATATACATATATGGGAGGGACACATTCGAAATATTAAAGGTCACAAACGACTTATTTGCATAGTTTACCACGGCGTATACGTAATGAAAATGTCACAGCACGTATGTACATACTATAAACACATATACATACATACATATGTACATGCTTACTCATTTGCTTTGGCTTGAAATGCATTGAAAATGTGTTTAGCTTTTAATTAAAATAAACTAAATCACTGTGAATGACAATGACAGTTTCTAGTGCAGCAGTAAAAGTCACAACAAACAACATTTGCGCCAAAAGCAGCACAAGGTGAATGCAATTACGCCCCAACAATTTGCTGCAATGGCAGTGTGAAATAATACTAAATAGTATGGAAGGAGCTTAGCTACTAGTACCTACATACATACATACATATATTGTTACTATGTTCTATTGATGCATGTGCGCACATGCGCGTGTGTGTGCGTTCCAGACCACTATTCTCATATGCAGCATTAGTGCACATTATAGACAGACAACAAAAGCTACAACTACCACTCATGCAACTCGTAGCACTAATTGCGCTTATTAACGCGCGAAATTTCACAAATGCGTATTAGAAGGTGACTACAGCCCGCTGCCATGAACGCTAAGCTCCGAAAATTATGGTTGTAAACGTAAGTGGGACTGCTGTTAGTTGATGATGCTGCTGTAGTTGTCAACAATTTGGATAAATCGGTTTAAATTTTGAAGAGCTATCAAATCCGTGTTCACTTTCTCGACATATTTAAACACTAGGGTGTGTGAGACATAAAATTCAACCTTGAGAATATATATAAATAAAAAAAAATTATAAAAACATTGATGATTACCACGTAGATAGATAGAACTAGCTTTCATTTTATGACTGTGCTTCATAGTGGTTAAAAATAAAATCAATTCTCTCTAGTTTAGATAAAAAAAAAAAAAATAATAATCCCCGTTTAGTCTAGGAGTGCACAATAATGGTGGGAAAAAACAATGGCTAATGTTTTCGTTAGGGACGCTGGTCTGTTGGCCAGTTTTTACTAAAGACATGACGTGTGCAATGAGATTATGCTTGAAGGACGCTCTCAACGTTATGCTTGACTTATTAACGACAAATATTTTAATCGAAAACTCCGCTGCTAAAAGTGCCATCAGACTTCGTGCTATTGGGCTCCGGAATGAAAGACCGTCTGAGCATAGTTCCATCCTAAACGCATTATGGCGTGAAGTTAAAGTGCTGCCTACTGCCAGCGTTTTCTAGGTTGAAACGTTTGTAATTAAGGAGGAAGTAAGGAA
>NW_016198413.1:0-2720 GCF_001687245.7 Rhagoletis zephyria | reverse complement strand
AGTCCGATAGTAACTAGATCCCCATCAGTTCAAAATCAGCGAAATGTGGTATTTTTAAAAAAATGTTTTATTTCACTTTTTTCATTAGAAATCTATATCTGAGATTAGTAATTTAGAACTGGTTCGGAACTATAGAAAAAGGGATGCAGCGGTGACTTGTTTATGTGCTTGGCGGTTTTTGCGTTCAAATGCGCTTCCATTCTGCACTTCCCAGACACTTTGCATGCAAAAGGGATTTATCGCGAACCAGTACTGGGTCCAAATGTACTAGAAGCGCACCAGTTCAGTACTAGAGATTTTCCCATAGGGATTGTGAATATGAATGAGAATGTGTGGTTATTGGGTTGCTAACGGTTTAAGCTTACCAAACAGCTGTTTGTGTTTACCATTTACAAGCCATTCGTTGCACATTTACTAGTGTTGGCGCAGCATTAACTCAAGCCGAGCAATACTATACACGCAGGCTATATTAGCATACATACAGACATGTAAACTTATGTTTGTGCGCATGCCACCTGAAATGGTTGAGTCTGCGCAAATGCATACATATTTACATCTGTACGTGTGGGCACGCAACGTTTTGCTGTTGCATACTGTTGCTTTATGTTCCATTATGAATATTCACAAATTTCATATCAACAATTTGCAATGCTCGTGTGCTCTGTTTGTCTAGTTTTCCTCCATATGAAATTCCATCACACTTTCACTTTTCTCTATCGGCGTGACCTGCTTCTGACGTGTATTTGTTGTTCGCTGAGCGCTTCTACCTTTCAAGTCTGAGTTCTCTTTCCACTTCTCTTATGTTTTGTGCTAAGCCAATAGTGAGCTTATTGCACATATTTAAACCACTCCCTTTGTCATGCATTTTCTTTTTATAAATGTGTATTTCCACAGTATGTTTGCTTTACCTACCAAAAACAACGTTGTGTGTTGTTTACACACTTCAAAGCTATCGCAAACAATTTCATTCGATTTTTGAGGAAATGTTTGTTAGCTTTTTCAAAGACGTTAGGTACTACTGCTATTTATCAAAACACCGAACGAAAATTGTATGGCATATTGTAGAAATAAGTATGAAACCGAAAAATTTGGAGAAAAAATGTGTCTTCTTTTGAGTATAAATTTGTGTTTGTTTCTTCAAACAAGTTAAGTATTATTGCCACTTATCAAAATTATTCAATTTTAAAGGTATATTTAAAGAAATGTCCAAAATTGAAAAAACTCATTCAAGGAACCACTAGAAATCTTAAAAATTTTTAGCATTTAAGAGGTTCTAAAGTAATAATGAAAATAATTTGTTTTCTTCTAAGAAACAAAAAAAAAAAAAATACCAAACGAAATTTGTATGGTAAGTAGTACGTATGTATGTAAATTTGAAGTAAATAAAAGGTGACATTTTTGAGAAAATTTTAGTGTTTTCGTAAAATCGTATTATTGTTATCTTTTATCGAAATTTCTCACTTGATCAGCTTAATAATTACGGAAAATACAAGGTTTACAAAAAACTTTGCCAAAAAAAGTATTTTTTTACAAAATCTTAAAAAAATGGTAAAAACTGCAAAATTAACGCTGTATGTACATATGTAATTACTCTGTATTGGAGGAAATGCCTCCAAACAAATTACTTCTTACTTACCTAAATCAACGGATTATCTTCGTTTTCGTAATTATTACATTTATTGGTTATTTATGCAGGCATTCCGATGGTAAATATATCGAGATTGGCTTCAGATGAAAATATGTTTTTTTGCTTGAAAAATAAATAAACACGTTTTTTTTTAAATACATATGTATGTATGTCTTGCACAAAGTTTGAAATGTTGAATTCAACCGTGTTTATTTTGAAAGTGACATAAGTCACCTTATCTGCTTAATTGACTGAAGTTTGTTGTTTAATATTTTTACAAAAATTTAAATATGGTTTTTGTTAGATAATGAGATGTATTTTTATAAAAAATAATACATATTAAACAAACAAAAGAAAAATAGCCAAAATTAGTCAAAATGTCGTGTGCCAATTATTTTTCACATGACTGTATGTACATATTATTAGCTTTTGTTTATTAAAAGCTGACAGAGCTACGCCCTGCACGCTTTAAAATACGACCCTTAGTCAGCCTCATCGTCACCAGTTAGCGAGATAATCCTCGAGGTAGCGACATAACGAACACATAATTGCATTGACACTGCATATTTATTATGAGTTTGCTTTAGCTATTTATTTCAGGTTGTTATTTTCAACTGAGTCTACAATGACGANTTTTATTTGGTAGGCCAGTAGGCTAGATTTAATTTTGGCTGGTTCCGCGACTATAATAGCAACCTTGTTTACACGAATATTTCACCGGTGAGTTCGTATAGCGGCTGATTCGTAAGTACAACGTATACCCTCATTATTGCCAATAAACAATATGAACAAGGGTCCCAAGTATGGTATACCGACGGATCTAAGATGGACGACGGAGTACTGGGGCAAGAATACTCGGACCAAGATTACAGAAAAATCTGCCGATCGGTACATATCCAACCATGGTCCAGCCGGAAGTCTTTTAAATCGCTGTCTGGGAATGTCTTCGTAGAAGAACAAATGGGGCCAAAACAAAGATTATGTCGGAAAGTAAGGCAGCGCTAAAAGCCTTAGACTCTTTCAGAGCGGCATCAAGGTTTGTGGACAGCTGTAAAACTCTTCTGAACCACCTGGGAGCCCACAATATTGTAAC
>NW_016198412.1:0-2720 GCF_001687245.7 Rhagoletis zephyria | reverse complement strand
CGATATTTCACTACCGGTGAATTTATCACTGTGATTTAAAAATCGCTTAGGATGACTGCTACTACCAGGCCTCAATATCAGTGATTGGTGATTTTTCTACTCGCATCATATTTTGCTGTGAATGAAAATCACATGTGGCAATAGCTAGTTGATTTTTCTCTATCATGGTAGAAATTGTGATTTAAAAATTTTTGATTATTCATTTTGAATATGCTCGTATGTATATTGCGTCTTTTCAAGACAACGATTTGTTCGCAATTCGCAAGGGAATTGAGATTACTTACAAGTGATGCAATCAGCGTTGCCGCTTTGCTTAAATTTTAGCAAAATTTTTTAATTTTTTCCTGTCTGCTTAAATGTTAAATTTTTCTACGTTTTACTAAGATTTTTCAATAATGGTCAAAAACGATAATTTTCCTACCTCAAAAATTCTCAGTTGGAAGAATTTCCATTTTAATCGATTTTTTTTTTAGGAAGACTGTCATGCAGATACCGTAGAAAGTTCAAGGTTATCTCGCTGTGCGCAACTCCCGATCCTCTGTCGCCACATTGGCAAACCTCCGAGTTTACTTCTCCCATGAAAACGTCAGATATAAATCTGGGTCGTTCCAGTTACGTAGGCCCAACTATCGTGGGAGACTTTTATTTTGCTTCTGGGAAAGCCTCTAAACTCCTTTTATGCATACATTTAAAAAACTAGCGAAAGGGCAGCTGTAAACTATTAAAGGACTAAATGTTAAATGCCTGAAAGAGTGTGGAAGATTTTTCAAATTAAGCAATTTTTGAACTATAAAATCCTTGGACGACAAAACGGAGTTTTAGATTGCCTTTACTAATAACCAATTAACTAAGCTTAGTAAGAAAATCCCACGAACGATTTTATTCAAACAACTACCTCTAAGGATTTTTCGTTTTACTAAGGCCTGTTAAATAAGTTTATTAGTTTAACGGGATTTGCTAAATTCTTTAAACAATTTTGGTAAATTTTATTTATTTTTTGGCCGCGGCAACACTGGATGCGCAATTCACTTTAAAAATTTTGTATGCCAAATTACATAATTCGCAGCATAATTGGGGCGCCAATTACGAATGAGAAAGCCAACTACGAATGGGAGAGCGAAGTACGTGTCGTGTGAACGTCCTATTGTTACACTATCTCTTTGTAACAAAATTAAATAATTTAATATTTTTTTGTTGTGGTTAAGTAACGAAAAGTCCAGTAATTGAATGGCATTAAGGTTTTGTATCTTCGGCAAATGTAATCTGGCAACGCCAAAAACTTTTGGCAATTTCGTTAATAAATGAAGAAAATAGTCATTAAATAAGTTTCCAATTGGCACACATTTTTTGTATTTTCAATGCCTATACTAGTGGAAAATCCATATAATAATATAATGGACTTTTATGTATATTTGTGAAAATTTATAATTTTTTTTGGAAACGATTTAAGGTAACAGGTTGAGCGAAATTTTGACTATTTTAGTCGGTTTTTCTTAACATTTATTTACTTATTGACTTGAAACTTGAATCAAATAAGTAGTATGTGCATTAGGATGTATCGATTTTGTATGAGGAAAATAAAGGCCATTTGCTTATATTGTAATGTAGTGATATTAAGGGTTCTTAGGACTAAGAAAGTAATATTTGGCCACAAAATCATAATACGAAGCTTATCTTTTGCCCATGCAATTCATGAAAATTATTAGAATTAAAAAGGTTATACAATGTATCAGCGTTCATTTGTCATTTTTCAATAAGACTTCAAGTTATCGATATATACAATGAATAAGCAAGAAATAATTTTCCAATATCTCGTTAATGCAGTATCCAAGTAAATAAATCTAAAAAATGGTCCGAGAATTATTTCAAACTTTTTCGGTTTTTGTAAGTCTATACAATATTTAAGAGACCATAGGGGAGCCTCCTCGATTTATACGGTTCTCAAAATGGTATTGAATGACGTCAATGCGACTTATTTGAGAGTAGGCATCACTTGGCACTAAATTCGAATACTGACACGCATAATGTTTCGAACTTTAATGGAACTTATGATTCCCTAGCTGACTTTTCCGTATTATCAATGTAAATGTGCATAGTATGTAAATGTTTTTTTTTTTTTACGGTAAGTTGAAGGGCAAACTTAACTATAGGACTGCCATGTTGGACTATGTGACTTGGGTTTCCGGATTGTGTCTCTAATATAGCAACCAAACGGTATTCTTAAACTTTGGATTCGACTAAGGATTCGTTTTGTCCGGCCAGTGTGCTTTGTTACACTTTGGGGATGGATGCGCGGGCTCTTTCACTTCAAATAAAAAAATATTATTTTACAGGCTTGTTATTGACCTCGTAAAACAAAATCTTTTCACCAAACCAAAACATTAATGAAAATTCAAATTTCGGACCGCACTAATGTACATATTTTCACCTTTGTTTTGATTAAGATTTAATTCTATTTTACAAGTACACATATTTTCTATATCAACGCACTTCGCTAAACTTCGCTTCGCTTTTCTAAAAAAAATATTTTTTACTAAACCATATAGACTTTCTGCCACAACATTATATACATACACAAGCAATGACAACAAAATATGAAGAAGATTGCCTTTTTATTTACACATACATACATTAAACTTCAAATAAAACAATTTAATAAATAAAACAAAACACTATGGCACAGGTAATTTAGCGTCTCACCCTTACATATTTACATGCAT
>NW_016198411.1:0-2720 GCF_001687245.7 Rhagoletis zephyria | reverse complement strand
GTTTAAAAAAGACGTTCGAAGTTGTATTTCTTCAAATTGTCAAAAAATTGTTATTTGTAAAAATTATTTGTATCGTGCGAATATCTATAGAAATTATCAGGGTTTAAAAAACTGTTAGCACAGCGACAACAGCCAAGCAATTGCTTTTTTATAAATTGTTGTTGCTTTGCTAGCCGGCAATTACAAGTACCTGATGAAGATCTTGCAGAAGCAATGAGCTTAGCCGACGACGCTTTAAAGGAATTTGAAGAAATGCGACAAGATCCAGAAAAAACTTTCATTTGCTTTTCGAACACGTAGAAGAAGTATGCACCAACCTAGGTACAGAAATCAAAGTACCGCGATACAGCAGTCGCCAAAAGAAGCGCTAATGTGAAAACCGGAGACGCCGAGGCATACTATCGCATTGCTTTTTACATTCCCTTCCTTGATACATATATTGTTCATTTGAAAAGCCGGTTCCTAAACCATAAATCAGTTTTAGATAATTTTAGTGTTTTGTTTCCAAAGTATGATTTTAACGAAAAAAAAACTGAAGAATTGTTTCTATGAAAAAGTAATCGACTGCTCGAAACAAAACTTTCTTCTGGAGGTAAAAATGTGGAAAAAACGAGTTTCGCACGAACATTTTCGAAATGCTCTCGAAGAATTACAAGTAGCTAATACAACGTCTTTTGGGAGTGTTTTTAAGATCTTACGTATATTGGCAGTTTTGCCCGTTTCAATAGCCACACCTGAACGAAGCTTTTCATGCCTGAAAAGAATTAAAACCTACTTGAGAAATACAACATGTCAAGAAAGACTCAACAGTCTAGTATCTATGAATATTCACAAAGATATAAATTTTTCAGTTGACGAAGTTCTAGAAGAATTTTTCAAAAAACCACGAAAAATTTTATAATTCTTCGTTTCATTGATTTATAAGTAAAAAGAAAAATTGTATGTGTTTATAATTATCAAAATGTTTTATATATAAAGCGAAAAATTGAATATATGATTTTAAAAATTCGTGTTTGAAACTTTATTACGCATACTTTCTTCTAAAGAGCCTTTTTTCTAGACCCATATTAGTGAAGTATTATGCTTTGAGTTGAGAGGGAGGGTTTTAACCCCCAAATCCCCCGCCCCCGTGTATCCCCCACTGCTAAAATAGATAACCGTTAATCGCGTTGCAAATTCTGAACAACCAAAAGAATGAGAATGGAGAAATTTTTGGAAAAGATTGTGAAGATGAAAGTCAGGAGGATACATCCGACATTTGCATCCTCGATGCAATTCTCAAAAAGGAATTATTGTACCACAATAAAAAAATAAATATAACTGAAAGTCTTCTCAACTGGTGCAGCGTCAATCGCAATAATTTAAAATTTTGTCAACTTTTAAGTTATTCAAGTTTGTCGCCTTACGACCCTTTAAGAAACAGGCTGGAACCCGAAAAGACAGCAACATTACTTTTTATTAAATACAATGCTCCAATTTTTAAATTCAAGTACTAAATAAAAAAAACTTTAATAAAAATTATCAACTTTTCTTTTTTTATTTACCTTAATCACCTATTTAATTTACTCACCCAAGTTATTTCTTTAAAATACTTGACATCCGCATTCGCATCCGCATCCGCGGATGTTAGCTTTTAAACATCCGCATCTGCATTTGCATCCGCGCATGTCTAAAACTTCACATTCGCAACATCCCTATTCTACATCCCTCTGGGGAAGCGGACTAGTGCCAAACTGCCCTTTTCTATAGTTCAGAACCAGTTCTAAAATCGACTGACGAAAAAAATTACATGATTACATGATCAAACATTTCATTTTAACTCTTTGGAAACAATGTTCAAGACTTTTAGCTGGCCTACCAGCAGAAAATGTCGGCTTACCAAACTTAGAACACACAAATTGTGACAAGTCTATTTCAAATTCGAGCCAATCTTTATTTGCAGTAACAAACCGCTCTCTTTTTCGGAAAAGTTTTGTCCACTTTAGGTCCAAATTCTGAATTAACTTCGCATGTATGATTTCAATCTAACAAATTTGATTCTATCACTAGATCCTTAACTGATATTCCCTGGTACAAAATCCATTATTCCATCAAGTCTTTCATTTTTAGGGGTCGACAGCCAAAAATCAAAAATTTCCTGTCTTGAAATTTTAGGAGTCATTTTGAAAATTGAAAATAAATGTATGGGTGCCGCAGCTAGCCGCAGAATTTTTTTGTGGATTCTATTAGTATATGCATCAATTGAGAGAATAAGTATAGTAAGTGATCTATATTCCGCCATATAAGAAAGATTTCTTCTACAAAAACAAAAAAAAAAAAATTTGGTACTCACCAAAAAGATTAAAACTTTATCAGCTCCAAAAAAATATGTGCGTCCACTTCGGTAATAATTTTTACATTTCCTGAATTTTCTTACTTAAAACAATGACGGAGAAGGAAATGAAGTTAGAACAAAGTTTCTTTAAACAAGTTCTTGAGCCTTAAAAATACTCAGTTTTCGTTGCACGCACCATTTCATTTTTCACTTATGGCTTACTATGACTTTTGGATACCGTTATGTTTATATGTAGCCAAATTTTTTCAAACAAAGTTGTAACGGGTGATTTTTTTGAGGTTAGGATTTTCATGCATTAGTATTTGACAGATCACGTGGGATTTCAGACATGGTGTCAAAGAGAAAGATGCTCAGTATGCTTTGACATTTCATCATGAATAGACTT
>NW_016198410.1:0-2720 GCF_001687245.7 Rhagoletis zephyria | reverse complement strand
ATGTATATCAAAGCCGGTCAATTTAAAAGGCAGGACGTATAAGTTTCCCAATTCATATTTTTACCGATTAAACCCCGATTTTCAGGGGTTTCTTTATTAATTTATTAGTAGCCTGGCCCAAAAGCTATTTCTTGACAAACGTGGAAGCACTTTCGTTATCATAAAGAACATAGAATTTAAGGGAGCAATATATATAAGCATATTTTCTATGATCTTTGGTAATATTTTATTCTGTCAAACTGGTAGTCTCGCCAATTTGCAGTCTATCATTCTTGCTTAATTTTTTTAATGTTTTCATAATTATTTGTTACGTTTGTTTTCTTTTTTTTTTTAATCAAACGATACTAATTTAAATTTAGTGAAATTATAAGAATTCTATTTATAAATACGCCACAAGAAAATTTTTAACTCCCTATTTTGACATAATATTAACATAAATATGGTGAGTTTTTTATTGTGTTTTATATTATTGAATATTTTTTCATGTTACATTTTTTGGGGTTTTTTATTTCATTTTGTTTAATTTAATTAATCTTATTTTATTTTATTTCGTGCCAATTTTTTAATTTTCATTTTGGTATGTCTTATAGTGTTTTATTTTTTTTTTTATTTCCCTCTATTATTTATTTTATCTCAGTATATTTAGGTTTATTTTCATTTGTTCTATTTAATTTAATTTAAATTAAACTCATTTCATTTTGGTTTATCTTGTTTTGTTTTATTTGTTTTTGTTATTTATGGAATTTTAATGCCGCCACCCTTAGGATTATTCCATATCGAAAAAAATATACTCCTATTTTTTAATTTAGAAACCAAAAATTATTTATGGAGTGCTCAAGGCGCTCAATGTTCCCCCAGGTATTTTATATGAAAAAAAAACAATTTTTCGTAGAAATGGTATAAAATTCTTGAAAATCAATACTTTTTGAGCAAAAACTTCTGTTTCTCTTCACGAGATTCCCAACTACAATACCTAATTGTTTATTTAACCATTTTTTCGCGGTAACTATATTTTATAGGTACGCCAAAACCCCTAGCAAAACACAATGGGGGGACCAATAAAAGATCTTTAGTTTTAAAATATGGTTGAATAAATAATTGGATATTAATATTGGAAGTCTCCTGAAGAGAACCAGAGTTTTGCGAGTTTAAATATTTTTTGATATCAAAATAAAAAAATAGGGGTATATTGTCACGCTATAGAACAATCCTAGGGGGTAATGGCTTTAAAATTCAGACTTCACTGTTTTTGTACCACTCTAATGTACATATGTAAGAATGTATGCACTGCTCGGTCCCTTAATTGTTTTTATTTAGAAAGTATGTCTACATATGTACCCTTGTATCACGGATGTGTATGTATGTACACACATATGTATGTAGCTCACTCATCTTGTCTCTATTTTAAGCGGAAATACAAACGCCTACATACTCTCCACCTCTCTATGAGTGAGAGTTCATTTCCGTTTTCTGTGCTCATCCGCTCTTGAAATGCTTTTTATTGCTGCGCAAACGGTTAGCGCAAAATTAATATATGTAAATGAATTTCCAAATTTGCAAATTAAGAGTCTTAAAGCGTGTCATCTTCATTCAAACTCTTTTCAAAGTGAGGATTTCATATAATTTTAACACTTTGTCATTCGGCTAGTGGAATAATAAGATTAAGTTGTTAAACACCAGAGACCAAGCAATGAATAAAAAAAAGTAGTAAGTGCGCCTGGGCCACACTGGAGAAATGAAACGTTACATATCTATTTGGTCTCATAACCAATATACATACATATGTACATACATCTGCTTTAGCTTAATATCGATAACAAAACCAATAAATATTTCGATAACAAAATCGAAGACAGTATCGATAACAAAATCGATGAAAATATCGATAACAAAGTCGATAAAAATATCGATAGCAAAATAGATAAAAGTGTCGATAACAGAATCGATAAATAATCAATGAATAAATCGATACCAAAATATAAAACCAAAATCGCTAAGCAAACGATCAAAATATCGATAACAAAATCGATAAATAATCGAAAACAAAATCAATAAATAATCGATGACAAAATCGTTAAAAATATCGATAACAAATCGAAAACAAAATCTATAAAAAAATCGATAACAGTATCGATAACAAAATTAATAAAAAATATCGATAGAAAATTCGATAACAAAATCTATTCCGTTCGCCTTCGCCCAGGTCCCTGTAGAACATCGGGAATTTGGTATAAGTTCGCTTAGAACTTGTGGTTGTTTGCCCACAGCAGTTAAGGCGAAGTCATCAGAATGGTCAGATATATTCTTTGCAAACCGCTACCCAGTAAGCTCTTATTAGTGTGGTTTTTCCCTGCCGCACACTCACTATTTTCACTTCTTGCTTCCAGCTGTTATACAAAGAAGAATTTGCTAAATACATTCTGCTTGCGTTTTGTTTTATTTTTTTTTTGCTAGAACTATTTCACTATCTGCAATTTCTCAAGTGCTACAAAGCCATCATTTAAGTATTTGATTGAAACTCGATAATGAAGTTAAAGCAAATGCAAATATGTATATACAAACATACATATGTAGACGAATACCTAGAGATTATTTAGTACAACTGCACTATAAAGAAAACACATGTGCCAAATAGCATTTTGCACTTTTAAACAAAATATTTACAGCAATATTTTTGGCAGGTATTTATAGCGAAACTAAAATAGGTAATAAAGGCCGTT
>NW_016198408.1:0-2720 GCF_001687245.7 Rhagoletis zephyria | reverse complement strand
ATTTCAACGATGACTATGATGATTGACGCTGTCTTCTGCATTCCCATGTGCCTACCTCAGTGCCAACCTGTCCACCCGTCACCTTTTCTAGTCATCTTCATATCCTCCTCAAAGAGTGCTTGCAGTTAGTCACACCTTTTTGGCAAATTATTTTTAAGCTAATTTACAAGAGTTGCCCGAGAAGTGACAAAGCAGTTTTGGGGGATGGTGCTGCCGCCGCACGGTGNAGTCAGTCACATGGCGTTAAAGTAAACCTGCCTGCAGTGATATTGGTCGATGTTGAGAGTTGCGAAGTCATAGCCGTGAAAGTTCTTAGCCGTGGTTAAACGGTTAAAGACGTATGTTGACAACAGTCACAGGCAGGCATACATATGTGTACTTAACTCACGTTCATATACATACTTACACACGGACATACCTACATACTATACATACACTGGCGGCAGAAATAATATACTCGTCGTACTTTTAAGAATTTTGGCTCTATTTCTTTAGTCTATTTTAAGATTAATATTTTTGAAGTGAAACTTCTTTAGCGGCGGTTGGTTGGTTGGTTGCGTAAAGATAAAGGCAAAAATGAAGACCAAGGAAAATTAAACACTTTACTTATATAAGGGGAAAAGTTAAGGGGAATATGTAGATGAAGAAAATGATAAGCATAAAGGTATTTATCTATTTGGTTGTCAATTTTTTTATCGATCATTTATCGATTTTGTCATCGATATCTTTATAGATATTTTAATCGATTTTGCTACCAATTTTACTATCGATTTTGCTATCGAAGTTTTTATCGAATTTGTCATCGATTTTGTTATCGCTACTTTAAAGATTTTGTTATCGACTTTGTAATTGATTTCTTTATCGATTATTTATCGAATTTGTTATCGATTATTTATCGATTTTCTAATCGATTTTTGTTGTCGGTTTTGTTATCGATTATTTATCTATTTTGTTGTCAATTTTTTGTATCGATTACTTATCGATTTTGTGATCGATATTTTTATAAATATTTTTATCGGTTTTCTAATCGATTTTGCTACCAATATTACTATCGAAATTTTCATCGATTTTGTTATCGATATTTTTACCGGTTTTGTTATCGATATTTTGTTGGATATTACTATCGATTGTGTTAGCGATAGAGTATAAAGATAATGAAGATAAAGGGAAAACAGAGTAACAAATGTAATTAGAACGAACAGGGGTAGAGGTAGGGATCTAGAGAGAAAAAAGACAAAAAATATAACCTTAAGCAAAAGCAGATGTACGTATGTACATATGTATGTATGTACATATATCGGTTATGAGACAAAATTGATATGTAACGTAAGTTTCACTTTTCCAGTGTGGCCCAGGCGCACTTACTTTTTTATAAAAGCCTAGGTAGTTATACAACAAACATCATAAAAATCTGATTTTCAAATTTTGAATACAAATTATAAAAATTCGACAAATTTTCACCAAATTTTCAAACTTTTTATTCAGAATTTTTAGAAAAATTTTTGACATGCGGTTTTGTAGCCTATTCAATTTTGGGATAATAAAGTGCAAGTTTCAGTTCGCTACAAAATACCGTTGATTATTAAGAATTTTGTTTTGCTGACGGTGTCACGCATTTTTTCCCATACAAAGTGTGCTCGACAATTATTTTATATGGAAGAGAATGTCTAGCATCGTCAACAAAAAAAAATTGTCAAAAATCAACGACATTTTGTAGCCACTTGAAACTTGCACTTTATTGTAAATTGAATGGACTACAAAACTGCATCCCAACCATTTTTCTAAAAGTTCTGAATTAAAAGTTTAAAAACTTTGTGAAAATTTTTCGAATCTTTATAATTTTTGTATAAAGTTTGAAAAGGCGATTTACATGGTGTTTGTGGTATAACTAGCCAGGCTTTTATAAAAAAAATTAAACATTAAATAAACCAAAGAAATATAGGCAAAACTCTACAAAGTAAGGCGAGTTTATTATTGCTGCTGCCACTGTATATCTAAATATTTATCCAAAGTTAGTGTCATTAAATAACAGCATGCTCCCTGAAGTATACAACGACTAAAGAAGAAGAAGAAAAAGCTAAAACAAAGACAGTTACTACTCTTCCTAGGTTTGAATATTATTTGTTTTTCTCTACTCGCCTTCTCTCTAAACCACACTTATTCGCAAACACTGTATGTATGTACTTTAGTATCCTCCCTTTCGCAAAGTAGCCATTAATTTTGTCACTTTTGAAAGTACTTTGACAGCGTTGAGAAGCGCTTTAGAATGACTGATGTTCGAGTAGGTGGTTGGAAAACAAAAGCAGCACTCACTCTTACGAAATTGATAGCAAGAAAATATGTAGAAGAGATGCTCAGAAAATTAACATCATATTCTTCTATACGTACATATGTAGATATGTGTGTGTGTGTGCATGTGGGTGAAAACTTTTGACATACATATCTACATACATACATATTTCACTTCGACAAGTGCTATTAATCGTTGATTATAACATGTCATAGCAGATATTGATAATCCGTAAAAAAAAAGTTTGAAAAGCTCACTGAAATGCAAGCGCCAAATATTCTAAAATTTAGATATGTATGTATGTATGTATAAATATGTAAGTGGGTACATGCTGATGACACTAATAAGAAATTTTACATCAAATTAAATTGTGAAATTATTTTATAAACTAGCCAATGCCCGCTTACTTCGCGGCGCCTAATAAGAGCTT
>NW_016198407.1:0-2720 GCF_001687245.7 Rhagoletis zephyria | reverse complement strand
AGGGCGATTCCAATGTTTTTTGCTGCTAGTGCCGGTTGTGTCACACACACATAACTCAATCTGCTCAATCCACTTTTTACCGGCAATTTAGGGCAAAGTTTGTCGGTCTCCTGCTAAAGTGTTGCCCCATCATCATCATTGACGTTAGTGTAAACACTAAGACAGCAGCAGCAGCAATGACATTATAAATAGAATCAGCAAAAGTAAAAGGGCAAACAGATGAAAATTGTTGAAAGAGTGAGAAAAAGTGACGCAAATTTACTTTCTTTTGGCTTCGTTGTCGTCTACAACACTCGCCGGTTTTTGTTTGCTTGATCAAGGTCGATTGAAGTGGCTGAAATGATTTGAAAATGCCAAAGTTTGCGTTTACGCTAATTTTTTACTACAACAGCGAAAAAGCTTACGCCACCTGTTGATCTGCATGCTAACGAGCATTTGTAAATGTGCTTATTTTTGTCAAAAATCACATCTTTCTATTATTTTCATAAATCAACCTGGTCACTTTAAGTTTTAAAGTTGAGCTTCTTTTGCTCTTCAGTGTACTTTGCCAAATTTTGAGCAGCCGAGTTTTGGGCTCCTAATGCTCTTGGAGTTGGNTTTTACTGTGGGGTGGTGTTATTTTCATAAATCAACCTGGTCACTTTAAGTTTTAAAGTTGAGCTTCTTTTGCTCTTCAGTGTACTTCGCCAAATTTTGAGCAGCCGAGTTTTGGGCTCCTAATGCTCTTGGAGTTGGTGCTGAACAAGAAGAAGTTGGTGATGAGAGTCTTCTTGAGGAAACGTATCGAGAAAAGTCGACCATCGCGGAGGAGTTTTCTGAAACATCACTTTTACTTTGGTCAGCAGGATTTTGAAGGCTAGTGGGGGTCGTAGAACTATCAAAATAGAATCTGCTTTTAGGATGATGATGATGACTTGGTTTTTGATTGCCACCAAATTGACTTTTTCTAAGCTGAGAAACGGTGTACTTGCGGCTGATGTCCTCCTCGTCATCAAAATCTTCCTCTCGATGTCTGCGTCGACTTTTCCTTTTCATCTTTCTCTTCTCTTGAACTTCATCATCTTCATCGTTCTGTTGCTTTCTGTTGTTTTTATCACCACCACCACCAGCACAAAAATCATCGTAGAGCATGAAGCAGAACCAGACGGTGATGAGGAGAAGAATGGTACCCAGGGTGATGCAAACCAAGATCATTACCACTGAAATAAAAAAACTTAGCAAACCTTATCATAAAACATAAAAAGAAACGTTCACAGTGCACTTACCATGGCCAATGCCAAAAGAAATCACCTTTTGATGCTGATGCCCACCTAAATTTAGATGAACACTTTCCATACTTGATGAAAAATGGTTTTGCGGGCANAAGGAGAAGAATGGTACCCAGGGTGATGCACACCAAGATCATTACCACTGAAATAAAAAAACTTAGCAAAACTTATCATAAAACATAAAAAAGAAAAGTTCACAGTGCACTTACCATGGCCAATGCCAAAAGAAATCACCTTTTGGTGCTGATGCCCACCTAAATTTAGATGAACACTTTCCATACTTGATGAAAAATGGTTTTGCGGGCAACTAAAATGCTAAAGTAAGTTGTTTTTGCTCTACCTGGGCAAGCCAAATTCGAACAAAAGCAGCCGAGTTTTTAAAATTTAATCGATTAATTATAATTGTAGATGCTTAGCAAGTGCTGCACCAGCACAAGAAAAGTNTTGGTGCTGATGCCCACCTAAATTTAGATGAACACTTTCCATACTTGATGAAAAATGGTTTTGCGGGCAACTAAAATGCTAAAGTAAGTTGTTTTTGCTCTACCTGGGCAAGCCAAATTCGAACAAAAGCAGCCGAGTTTTTAAAATTTAATCGATTAATTATAATTGTAGATGCTTAGCAAGTGCTGCACCAGCACAAGAAAAGTAAAAGTGTTAACAGTGTTGCCGGGAAGCTGAAGTACAGCAGTTCTCCTTTAACTCCAAACCGAAGCTCAGTCGTCATCATCCTGGTCATCGTGGCCACTTTTCCCCTCAAACCACTCGTGCGCCAGAATGTCGTTCATGTTGAAGCGCGTCGAGGGATTCGGATCGAGGTGGCCCTCAATCAGGCGCTTACAGGAGCTGCTCAGGCTGGTGGACATTCTAAAAACGGAAATAATGGCAAAGATTAATCAAGATTTTTGAAAACAGTTTTTGCATTACTTGTAATTATGAGCCAACTGGTCGGCCAGCAGCTGCTTGCTGCTCTCATCATTGAAGGGCAGCTTGTTCATCAGCAGCACGTAGAGGACGACGCCCATAGACCCTAGAAGGAATGGATGATAATCAAAATGTTATGTTGATAAACACTTTTCTTCCTTACAGCAGTCGCTGATAAGAGGGGCGTACTTCTCCCCTTTGAGCACCTCAGGACTGAGGTACGCTTTTGAGCCGCAGTAGGTGTCACTCAGCTGGCGGCGACCAGTNGGGAAATTGATGATAAAATTATCAAAATTATGATTTGTTGATAAATTAAGCTTTTTGCCACTTACAGCAGTCGCTGATAAGAGGGGCGTACTTCTCCCCTTTGAGCACCTCCGGACTGAGGTACGCCTTTGAGCCGCAGTAGGTGTCACTCAGCTGGCGGCGACCAGTGTGGCGCTCAAAGCAGGAACGGGTGAAGCCAAAGTCGGTGAGCATCGCCTTGGTGTGCGCCTTGTTCAGCAGAATATTCTCGCACTTGATGTC
>NW_016198406.1:0-2720 GCF_001687245.7 Rhagoletis zephyria | reverse complement strand
ACCACAGCACTTACAGCCTTGGCATCACAGCTCAACGCATCAAGTGGTTGGGGTTTTACAGTAAAAATAAAAGTAAGCACCACAATTGCTGTTTTAATTAAAAAACTACCACCAAAGCGACCTATCTGTCTGACCAATGCCGTCGTTCGCACAAACCTTGGCTCCAATCGCTCCAACCACGAGCAGTAACAACACAAAAAGCAAGAAACAAAAAGCGCCCGTATGATTATCACCAGCGCTTAAAATGCAGGAAGCATGAATACGGGTGTCTACGGCGGAAGCGCGCCGAAACGGATGGGTGAGAAATCAGCTTACATATAACTAGACATACATATAACTAGACTGCCGTATATGTAAGTACGTGGTAAAAGTTGCATTTGTCTCTTGTTTTTTCTTCTGCGTGGTTTAGATGGTTGTTTAGTGGTAAATAAAATTCAGACTGCTGTGGGTTATACCACAGAAAGAAAGAGACAAAAGTGCTAAAAAACACGAATAATAAGATTAGGCTTTTGTTAAAAATTTCCCAGAAGTTTACACAAAGCTTATGTTGGTTACGAGTCTTCGGCGCGTAGATGAAGGCCGAATAAATAAATTTCATTTATGTACATGTATACGTACATACATATGTATATATATACTCGGCATTTTTAGTTGCGCTGTTGGTATGAAGAGTTAGTATGCATTGCAGGCTTTTAATTATCGTTCTTAAGCATTTCATTATTTACAGACAGAAGACATTTCACTGGTCATTTATGTAGTTGTTTTGTGCGCATGGATAAAGCACTAAGCACCTACAGTTAGACTCGATAGGAACTGCCGTGAAAGCAAACATACGATGTCGGGAAGACAAAGGAGGCGCATTCAGCAGCACTGCTACTTTACTCTTTGCGATATTGACAGAATCAGCTGTTTTTGTTTCAGCAATAAGTTTTAGCTATTAAATGTTTTTACCTAAAAAATAGTCAGAAGTTACTAGCTAAGGATTCACGTCACTTATGTACCTCCACTAGTTACTACTAGTTATTATTATTTATTTCGCTCCTTTTTGGGCATAATATTTCCTCTATCTAATATTTTCTGCTCAAAAAGTAGATGAACACAACTACGATTTTATTACAAATGACTGCCGACGCTATTTTTTCTCTCCTTTTTCTGCCCCATTTGATAAATGTATGTGCATATGTACATCTGTTTCTAACTTCCTCTTGTTTTTTTTAGAAGAAGATGAGAACCAATTTTTCAGCACAATAATGCCCCATATCACTTAAATGTATTTTTGTTAACTTTTTTTTTATTGGAGGTTCCGTTTTTTCCATATAACCAAGTCCTCGAAAATACTTTGTATGTGCAGAAACTGACTGACACCGTCAAAAACAACTAAAAAAAACGCCAAAAATTAACGGTAAGTCCCAGATGCTTCAAACTTGCTCTTATTATTTTTTTGTCGCACTTAACTGTTTATTAGATAATAAAAAATTGTTAATTAAAAATTCTTATTTATAAAAAAATGCTATTTCGGACCATAATGAAATCTACTATTTGGGGCTAGTAACATAATTAAAAAAAAAAACAACATTAAACTAAATGAATCGAGCTAAAAAGAAGACTGTGAGAAATGAAACCTCTGTTTGGCAAAAACTCCTTATTCAGAAAGTCACTAAGTCACTGACATATCAAACTACCCACACGCAAATACACTGAGGGGAAAAAATCGTAAAATCAAATAAAAACGTATTTATATCAAATGAAAACGTATTCAAGGGTAGTGTATAACGCACATTAGATTTTTTCCACAAGCTGCTTGTAGCAAAACTCGAGCAAAGTTCAAACTGTGAACGTATACCAAAGAAACTCTAAAACTTACTTGTGGAACGCGTATGTATAACTCGAAGTGACTTCCGAGTAGCTTGTGGAACAAACCTATTATTTAAGTCCATATTAAAATGACCGCGTTCGTTCTGAAAAAGCATCCGTGAAATGAATAATCACACTCGGCTACAGCCAGACATGTAAATGTGCTTTCAAATGTTGAGTTTGAATGAACACCACATTCGAATAGATCTCCAGTAGAAAATATCCAGCAGTAACTTGCAAGAGAGTAACGAACGATTATCTTTCAGAGTTGAAAATATTCAAAATTTGACGCGAAAGCAAAATTAGCAAAAACTTGCAAGTTTCACAAACAGCTGATCGGAATTTTGTTCATGTACAAAATCATAAATAAAGAAACCATGAAGGGAATAAAAATTAAAAGTTTTCCTAAAGCGATTTGCTAAGCAAACGTAAGTAAATGAGTGTTTGCTTTCTTTCACTAGAAAAATATTTTTTTAATACGTTCGTATTTAAATTGCGTAATAATACGAATTATTTGATTTTAAAGTGCGTTATTTCCCTCAGTGTAGGTTTTGGCAATATAAATTGGACAAAAACTGTGAAATTCGCAGAGTAACAAAAAAAAAAAACGATGAAGATATCATCATCATTATAAAAGCGTGAACAATAAAATCAAATTCTCTCACTTAACTACGTAATATGACTGGCGAATTCGTTTAATTACAACAATGTCAACAAAGACGAAAGCAAACAAAAAATATTAGTGAAAAAAACAATATTAAAAGAGCCGAAGCAGAATTTCATTAGTTCAGCGAAGATGATCACTTATTGATGCGCGAAAATCCGATTAACGAATTTTGACGAGTCATGCCAATACTTAACAGATT
>NW_016198405.1:629-2721 GCF_001687245.7 Rhagoletis zephyria | reverse complement strand
CTCATTAGTGACGATGTCACCGGTGACCATTTTCGCTACTGGGTCCTGTTTTTTACAAATACATACATATACATATGTACATATTTATTAGAAATTTTACTTTTAATGAGAAAATTCGAAATAAATATGATATTAAATTACAATTCCTAAGGGCCGTGAAATTGGCCCTTAGTTTACTATATCTAGGACTGCCAGTTTTGGTTAAATCATACGATAATACGGAGAAAGGCGGGAAAATGGCATTTTAGAAAAAATAAAATATATTATTATTTTATCAACAATAAAATTTTAAAATTACTTTTTCTGTACTTATCCGTCCTTATGCACCAAACTTAAACGCTTATAATTCCAAATTGTTAACTTAAATTGCACTGAGTTTTTAAAATAATTTTTTGAATTAGTCTTATCTTTAAAATTTAAGTGTTGAGAAAATTGTTATCACAATCTATCAATATGTAAAATTGCTGTGTTTAACTAAGAATACAATATTATTGCGATTGTTGGGACTGCTTCAATTAAACTAACACGTCCATGAAGATGTTTTTAACCCTATGTTTTTATTATATTTTCTGATGGTTTATTTAATTTATTATTTTAGGATCGATTTGCGATCCACCTGTAACCCGCTAGTGTGTCGCGACCCACCGGTCGGGAACCGACGCTCTATATTATTGAACGTGTGATGTAATTTCCCTGCAGCAAAATTTAGAGACAGTCTGGCAAAGCGCTAGTTCCGCCCTACAAATTTCATAACTGTCTCTGAACTACTGCAAAACGGATGCAGAGCAGGACGGCTGAAACTCATATGTTGCTAGTTGCGCTGTCATCAATCTCATCCCATGTGAAAGCTGACAAAAGAGGCACAAATATATTATACAAAATTTTTTCGATTTTCTTAGACCCCAAAACTAATAGCAAACTGTTTTCGTTTATCTATACATATAATAAAATTGTAACAGGTCGATGTCTGTACATTCTAGATATAAAAGAAAAATTAATGTGGGGGGTCTTTATTAGAGCACCAGAAGCCAAATCAACCATTTTTAGAATTTTTGTCTGTCTGTCTGTATGTCTGTATGTTTGTTCGCGCATCACTCGAAAACGAATACATGGATTTGAATGCAGTTTTCACCGATATATGGCTAGAGGTCTAACTTAAAATATAGGAAGAAAAAAATTAGAGAGTTGCCACCTGTTTGAAAATTGGAGTTTAAGTAAATTGATAAGAAAAAATGAATATTGCAATATGGGCGTCAAAATGAAGAGGATAGAGAAGGCTTAGAGTTGCCACCTGTTTGAATATTTACATTTAATTTAATTTATAAGATAAATTGAATATTGCAATATGGGTATCAAACTGAAGGGGTTTAGGAAATTTTATTGTCGAAAATATTTTTAGGGAGGGCTGCCACCTGTTTGAAAGGTTTTATTGTATTAAATTGATAAAATAAATGAAATCTATATCTACATCTATACATATAATAAAATTGTAACAGATCGATGTCTGTACCTTATAGATATTAAAGAAAAATTAATATGGTGGGCTTTTATTAAAGCTACAGAAGCCAAATAAACAATTTTTAGAATTTTTGATTCTCTGTCTGTCTGTATATTTGTACGCGCATCAGTCGAAAACATGGAATTGAATGCAGTTTTCACCGATGTATCGCTAGAGATCTAGCTTGCAATACAGAAGAAAAAATTAGAGAGTCGCCACCTGTGTTTAAAATTTCAGTTTAGGTCAATTGATACGGTAAAGTGAATACTGCAATATGGCTGTCAAAAGAAAGAAATTTACAAAGGCAAATATTTTTGTGGAAGGTTTCCACCTATTTGAAAACTTTAATTTAATTTAATTGATAGCATAAATTAAATATTGCAATATTGGCATCAAACTAAAGAGGCAAGGAAATTTTNATATTGCAATACGAATATTAAACTAAAGAGGATTAGGAAGCTTACTTTTGAAAATATTCTTGAAACGGGTTGTCACTTATTTGAAAATTTTAATTCAGTTAAATTGATAATATAAACTAAGTGTTGCCAAATAGGTATCAAACGAGAGTATTTGAGAATAATAAAATTGCAACAG
>NW_016198405.1:0-392 GCF_001687245.7 Rhagoletis zephyria | reverse complement strand
CTTTTTCCAGTGCGTCGTTGTTTATATTTAGAGTTAGCAACGGACCGTTCTCAAAATTGCGCCTTCATATAACCACAAACTTAATTTTTTTTATTTCTGTGTGGAAGGTTTTTCGCTAAAAAAATTAAAACTTTTCGTTGTAGCTGCCAAAAAATTAGGAAATCTGAGACGTCTCGTTTTACAATTTCATACAGTTCTCTTTACAATGTATTTCACTAAACTACTAAACGGCTGCATCGACTTGGTTCATATTTGGCAGCACCTTGAAAATAAATATTCTGACCAAAAATTTATTCGGTATGTAGCTCGGGTTATTCCTAAAATTCTTATACAGACTAAAACTTAAAAAACCAATATATCTCTAAAACCAATTAAGCTGGGGAACTGAAACT
>NW_016198403.1:0-2721 GCF_001687245.7 Rhagoletis zephyria | reverse complement strand
CAAAAGTCATTATAAACAATATATGAAATTGAAAATGAAAAGCGTGGGGCGCATGTAATACACTTGAATTGATATGACAAGTAATATATGTATGTATGTATGTGGGTATATGAATAACGACCGCTTAAAATCGATTTCAAAGTTCTACTTTCGCTGTAGAAATTTTAGGTCTACGTTATGTAGTTTGACTATTGGGGTATTCCATCGTCACGGGTGGGACATTTGTACAGCAAAAATAGTTTTTCTTTTTTAATTTAAGTATAAAGTACATAGCAATTCTACATTTTGATAAAGCTACACCTCTAAAATTTCAAAATCAAAAGTTTTCAAAACAAATTCTATGGGACTGAATAATATTATTTTCTACTTTTTAGTCAATTTATAAAAGCGTTGTATATATTAAAATGTTTTTTTTTTATATTATTTATTTTCTACTTTTTAGTCCTGTCTGAATAAAATTTTGCAATAGATATTAAAATAATTCAACGATATTAATAGAAAGGTGCACACACATGCATTTACATATGTATGTACATACAAACGAGCACCAATTAATTTTATTTAAAGAATGGCGTCTCGTCTATTTCCGGTGTAGCAAACGTATTACAAGGGCGACATCTAGATGTCATCTACCTCGCCCTATTCACTATGCTTTTTTAAAGGAGCTTTTCAAAGCTTTGCTTTGGTGTCGGAACACTACATTGAAAGTTTCGGGATCCACAACATTGAAAGTTTCTGGAACACAACATTGCAAGTTGATAAANTTCACTAGTTACACTAGTTTAGGCGAAAAAAGGACTTCGTTAAAAAGTATTTTTTTTTTTAGATTAATTCAGGGTCGCTAAACATGAATATAAGTCTCTTTTGCAGTTATTGTCAAAAAAATTCAGAAATCCGAATACAACTAATCTTCTTTGGATAGCTCCCGAAAGATATATACATTTAGCTTCATTGCGTTGATCAATTTTTTATAGTGATGGAAAGTATCGAGTTCCTGTTTTGAGGATCGAGTTCTTTGTTATCGATACTTTTAAGGGTCGGGTATTTTTGACAGTACTGAGTACTTTCTTTAAATATACACTTGTTGGTAACATTTCACTGCTTAGCGTAGACATCTCACAAGCCGGCACCATTACCAAATTAATATATGAATCCCAAATAATGTCAAATGATTGGCTAACTTTACTGGGTACAAGTATTGTATGTACTTCAAATTGAGTACAACAATTTCTAAATACCAGTAAATGTAAATAAAACGAAGTACTTTTATAAATCGACACATAATCAATCAAAGTGACGATTTGAACACTATATCACGGAATAAAGAGGAGCTAACAAACTTTGAATCCCGTATGTAGAAGTTTAAAATTGCTGCTTTTACAACCAAGTATTTTATTGAAGCTACATACTAGATTCCGGGGAAATATTCATTTTGGGTAGGCACCTCTTTAAGTATTTGTTTTCCCAAATAGTTCCTTTCAAATAGAACTTGTATTTACACATATTGATTTTTTTTACGTAATTCATACCAGCAAGAAAATTCAACGAAAATACTCGTTTAAATTTCCCTTCATTTCGGGATCTCAAATAAGATCAATTGCTGCGATTATCTCTAACAAACGGCACTTCTAAGTAATAAAAAAATATGTAAAAGCTAAAAATAAAAACAAGCAATTAAACAGCAACTCTGTCTGACCTAAACGCAAGATGCTGGCGCCAATAGATTACTTATCATTGACAAGCTGACTTTTTCCCCTAAATAAAGAAACATCCAAATATTTGAACAACGACGCCGGCAAGGACATGCACTGCACATATGAATATACTCGTTTAGTAAATAAGGACGACAAATACCTAAAAAAAAAATATTACTAGAAAAAAGTACGAAGAAGTGTCACCGAAATTGAAACAATGATAATGGCGATCAAAAACTGAAATAAAAGAAAATTACAAAAATAAATAAGGAGTGGAAAAAGTGCAGCGCAGCAATTGCAATTGCACGGCTGGCGAAACGCACTTGAAGCAGCATAGAATGAGCTGGGGCAATTGCACTTGCTACAACGCCAATGCACGGGGCAGACATACACATATACAAAAGGCAATGGGGTTTACCCAATGAGTTTGGCGCATGAATGCAACGCGGTCCAGCACTGCGATAACTATCACTTACTTAAAATACAATGGAGGATGCGTTTCAGAGCAGCTTGTTGTTGCTGCTGATAAACGAGCCATTACGAGTTGACGTGACGCCACACATTGAGTTAGTGCACGGACAAAAATACAAGTAAGGAATATTAGTAAAAATATATTTCAGCTGAATCCAGCGCATTGTATTTGTGCAGGATGTGTATAGAGGAAGAAGGGAACTAATAAAAGCAAGAAGGCATAAATAGCATGATACTGTTACATATCCTTGAGATGTGCTTATACATATTTGCGCAAGCACAGTGGGTTTAATCAGGGACCACAACTTTTATTAAAAAAATCGCTCTTTAACAAATATATTTTGACTTTTATTTAATTACTCCTTAAATAACCGTTATTTCTGACTTTTATTTTATAAATCCAAGATGACAATTAGTTTTGTTTTTTTTTTATCTAAATAATCTGCAAATAACAGTTTTTTGTTTTTTAAATAATATGTCTTAGATAACAGTTATCGAAGACGTTAGTTATAAAAGTCATAAATAAAAATAAGTCACTGACCTTTATTTTTTAAAT
>NW_016198402.1:250-2721 GCF_001687245.7 Rhagoletis zephyria | reverse complement strand
ATTAAATTCCACTTTTCAAACAGCTGGCAACCCCCTTCAAAATATTTCCAAAACTATAACTCTTGTGAACCTCTTTCGTCTGACAACCATACTCTGATAGGTATTTCAATTATCTAATTGCTGCAATTCAAATTGAATTTGATTTTTTAAACATCTGGCAACTCTCCTTAATATAGTTCGGAAATAAAGCCTTTCAAGTTCAGTTGGATTGATACTCAGCTTTAAATAATTAATTTAACTTATCAAATAATTTGAATTTAACTTTTTGATCAGGTGGCAACCTCTACAAACAACAGAAATAATGAAAAATATTCCTTGTAATTTTTTTTTGAGAGCTGGATTCTGAGCTTCAGAGCCCAACGGGTGTGTCGCTTTTTCGTTACATCCATGCTTGAATTTACTTCCAACCGATGGCGAAGAAGTTTCACTTAAAAATTTTAATCATTAAACAAATAAACAAAAGATAAATGTCCAAAAGATTAAAAAAATTTTGTTTGTTTCTATTATTTTTTACACCACTGTAGCTGGTTTAATTCTTGTTGTTGTTATTGTTTGATGCTTGTTGCTGGCATTGCCACTGCTGTTGCCGCTGCAGTTGCATGCCACATCAATTTATTTAAATGTTTCGTAATAGCGCTTCTAAACACTATTATTTTACTTTTATAACTTCATTTCTTGCTTCCTGATTTCGCTTTGATTTCTGGTTTTCACGTTTCCACTCTTCTTGGCTTGCTTGTCGTCTGCCAACGCCAATTCTTTATTTTCCTCTTTCGATTCCGAGCTAAGCACAAATCACGACGGGCTGGCTGGCTGGTTGGCTGGTTGTCGAGTGTTGCCAATGGCAATGCGGTTTTGCATGCGGTGCAGTTATGCCGTGATTGTGTGCGTGTGTTGTGCAACAAATGTATTTTGCAAATACATATTTCATTTTTTTACATTTTCACAACAATGCAACTGTCTTCTTATTGTTGTGTTTGCAGATGCAGTTGCAGTTGCTGCATTGCGCATTTGCTTCATTTTTATATCGTCGCTATTTTCTTTATTTTAATTGTTATTGTTATTGTTTTTATTGCTATTGTTTGCATTGTGGTTCCGTTTGTTTCAATTTTATATACCTCGAGCTTGCAGGTGTTTGTGGTTTTCCATAAAAAATGTTGCTGAAAGCTATTTTTGATTACTTCTTTCTTATTTATGCTTGTATTTTGGATAACGTGCATGCTAAAAACATAGGTACAGTATTTCCCGCTTAAATGCCGTCCGCTTATAAGCGTTCCCGGCTTTTTAGCGTCGATTTTACCCCTTGTGAGATTTCTCCGTATAAAAATGGTTCGAATGGTAGATCCCCGCTCATATGATTCCCCATTGAAGAGCACCAGTATTTTGGATACAAGCCTCAAACCACCCAACTTTTTGATGCCGAAATTTTACAAGAAATAGTATCAAAAAAGTTTGCCCACTACGAAAGAACAACTTCATGCAATTACCATTTTAAAGAAAAGCGTTGAAACAATTATTCAATTTCTGGAAAAAACTCAATGCTATGGAATTGCTAATTTATAAAGAAACCAATAGTCAGTCAAAATTAACGGATTTATTAGCATACATATTTAACAATGACATTTAATGTAGTGCTTTGTTTTATGATTTAGCTATAATAGATAGATATTTAATTATTAATTCTAAATGTTGTTTGTATCATAACTACGGAATGAATTTAATTTTTTTAGTACAAATGAATGTAGTTTATCACCAAAATAACTATACATAGGAATATATGTATTAAAAATACATTTCCAGATCTAAAAAAACTGTTTAAATAATTTTTAAAGTGTATATCACTGTATTGTTTGAATGCTCATGTACGTATACGTGTTTGGTCCCAGCTCGCAATTTTTTTTTTTAAAGCTTCAAAGACACTTACAAGCGAGTTTTCGGATACAAGGTTTCAACGGCTATAAGCGTCGAAAGTTGTGCATTTTTGACGACGCTTATAAGCGCGGGAAGTACGGTAGCTGTTGCTCAGGTTCTATCCCCAAACTGTGGCAGTGCATGTATGTATGCACATTATACTGCATCACCAAAAAAGTGGCGTTTTTTCTGGCGAGATAACAAAATCTTTCGTTGACCCTCACTGCCATTTATTGCCGCGCTTCTTCAGCTGGTGGTCGCTCAGTGGCCGATCCATAAACGCTAAGCGCTATTGAAAGTAAAATGAGGGCGTAGTAAACTGTGAATGCCATGTCCATATCGAAGTCCATGCCGAATTTTGCTTTACTTTAATCGATTTTTTAGAATTTACGGACAAATTCGAAAATTTTGAACTTTGTGGTAATTTTTTTTGTCTGTTGTTTTTTTTTTGCTTTTATCCAAAGGCGTCAGACAATAGTCTTTGTTTTGACAGCGTTATTGTACATGAAATTCTATGTTTTCTTGTTACTTTCATTCTCTTTATAATTCAAGTGATACCAGAT
>NW_016198402.1:0-205 GCF_001687245.7 Rhagoletis zephyria | reverse complement strand
CAGGAACGTTCTAAAGAATAAATAAACAAAAAAGTTTATTCCAAACGTTCGGAATGAATAAAGAAATGCAGCCAATGTAATTATTCTCATCTATAAATCGATCTTAGTTCAAGTGATAGTTCAAATCAGTACGAATTATCCAACCATAATTATTGTAATGATTATATGCCTTACAGAAACCCTTGGTAATTGAAAAAAAAAAAAA
>NW_016198401.1:0-2721 GCF_001687245.7 Rhagoletis zephyria | reverse complement strand
AAATTAATATACCCTTGTGCACAAGTGCGCTCGGGTATAAAAAAACAGAAAAAACATGAAAAATTATCGCAAAATTGTGTACACTGGTAATAAACAATCGATACGATGACCATAAATTTGTTGCCGAGGACGACTCGGTTTCTTATTGCTGGCAATAAAAATTGCCCACATATGCCTAACTAAGAAGTCACCACCTCCAACACTCTTATCAAGTTTTGACCCATCCGAGTTTTTGGTTTTTTCCATTAAGGATTGCAGGAAACCGGGAAATGAATTTGGCGTTGGTAGTTCGGGCTGGCATGACGTATTTAGCGGGTTGTAAGAACTGTTATCATTTTGCAATTGTGGATGAAGTTGTTCCTAACCGCGAGAACTCTGCTAGCAGAGTCAGAAGCTAGCTCTATTGCGTTTGGGTTTATCGGAAGAAAGTTTAGCCGTGTATTAAACGATCCAATGTGAACGTTATCAGCAAAGAAGCAAGACGTGAGACTTGATCGTTTTCTTGATGTCTACCTACTTATTGAGTGGATTTTTCCTTACTACTGCCATTGAGATTTATGCAATGATATCAGTCTTCAGATATCAACCTACTTATAGTGTAGGAACGAATTGAATTTCAAGTTTCGAAGACTAGCTCATCGATTCTGCGTCTCAAATTTAGTAGCCTGTCTGTGGGTCAAGCCCTAGCTCGTACAGTCTTCTCCAAGAGCTGGGCTGATGTAAAAAGTCGAGCTTCGTGATTAGTAAGGATCCCTAGGTGTTTGTCCGTTACCAGCTATTCTCATCAGATTTCCATCTCTTTGGGCAAGCTGGAAAAGGCAATGTTCCATAGTAGATTATCACCTCACTTGCCCTTGAGATGTCAAACGAATTTACTAACAGAGAAATGTCGTAGCTCTGCATGCATAATATCAGGTATAAGTTAGGATTTTGAAAACGTATAGTTCTTGAAGCAACCGGGTAACTACTTGCGGTCTGCTCAAGGTAACTTTTTGTCAAAAACAAATATGTTTGTGATGTAAAGGCCGTAGTACCATAAAAATAGCGTAGTTTACACCCAATAACTGTGGATAAAAAGGCATCATAAAGAATATACGAGGGTTTCTGCTTATTTAATCAAACTTAAGTCTAATATGTATACACATACGAATGTAAAAGCAAAAAAATTTCTTGCCTTGGGTTGAAGGGAAACATCTAGCCTGCAGTGATAACGATTTAGTTTCGTAACTTTTACACTGACACTAAGGAATACCAAATGACAATCCGACTGATTCTTAGAATAAACCAAACCATATAAACGAAACTATTTTCACTTTCATTCGACTGAATTTATCTTGCAGGGATAAAAATGTTTCTTTGTGTAAGTATGTGTGTATGAATAGGTATCCTCATGTTGTATATTTTGAATCAGATGCATGTCATATGTATGCTTATCCTTATGGGTACCTATGGACATATGTACATGCATACCTCGAATTCATCCAACAGTAAATAATCGGATTATACATGGAGTTGCTCATGGCTAGCCAATATATGCCCAGATAAACTTCTTGTATGAATGGTGTTTCTGTCAGCGCCGGATAACACGAAGTGACAATGAAGTATGTGTGAAATGGCAGCCAACAAACGGCAAATATCAACACAACAACCATCATCATTTTGACCACCTGAAAGAAAGTGTCTTTAATTGAGTACCCAATAGTGATANTTGAGGAAACATCTTTCCTTTAATAAAGAATTATAAAAATCGTAGTCGTTGGTATATTTTTTACCGAAAATATAAAAACAGGGGTCTACTTTTTCGATATGGAACATGCCTAGGCGAAGAAAGCAATTAAATTCGGACTTTACGGTTTTAACTTGCATTTTTTGACCACCCTAACGTACATCCTCGTTAAATATATTGGGAAAATAGCTTACAGTACTCACATTGTTTTCAATTCGCACTATATTATCCTTTTCAATATTTAACAGACTTCAAAAAAGGAGAAGGTTATTAATTCGTCGGAAAATTTTTTATATATTTTTTTTTTAATGTATGTTGCCGCATATTTTTGGACCACCTTAACCGATTTTTATTTTTTCAAAGGAAAGGTCCTACCCCAGACCTGGTGGTCCCATACTAATTTGGCTTAGAAACGATCATTGGATTATGAAGAAATTAACGGTATTCCTAAATTTTAATATGAGAACTGAAGTCAGTTTTGTTTTTTGCTTGAAAATTGCTTTTTGTTTTTAATTTTTAAGTATGTGCATATAGATTTTACTAGAGGATATTCGCTTCGCTATATATCTACAAATCGTCTTTTAAAGTATAAAACCGCGTAACTAACAGTTGCTGCAAAAAATTGGATTTGCTCACACAAGCTCTTGGATCAATCCTTGTCCATTCGTCCTGAAATATACTAGCCAGAAAATATGAAAATATGAAATAGAAATATGAGTGTTTTTACTCGCTAGAAAATAATTTATGCAACCTCACACACGCGGTTTTGCATTTTTCTTATACGCGGGTTTGTACTTTAAACAACGATATGTACATATGTAAGTAAAAGCAAGAATCCTCTGTGCTTATACAACCTTTAAAGTAAAATTTACTTAAACAAATTCTCTTAACAACTTCTTGATCTCCTACTTACCCTCCTCTTGCTTTTGACATTCTCTACCTGTCTCGGTGTATGTTCGCCAATTGCTTTTGAGCCCCAAAGCTCAAAGCCCACT
>NW_016198400.1:0-2721 GCF_001687245.7 Rhagoletis zephyria | reverse complement strand
CCGCCGCCGAGGGCAGCCACTGCTCGTAGTCGGGGGCGCTGGTCAGCCGCACCGAGCACTGGTAAATGCCGGCGTCGGCGTAGCGCAGGTCGCCCAGGCGAAGGACGTTCGGGGAGAGAAGGTGAGCTGAAGTAGTGGTAGTAGAGCCTCCAAAACCGTACCCATGACCGGCGCTTCCTTTGACTGAAGATGAGGAGGAGGAGGAAGAAGAGGTTACCCGTTCCTCCAACACCGGCGCCAAATTGTGGTACCAATGATAGGAGATTTGAAGGCGAGAGTTGAGCATCGAGGAGGGGGAGAAGTAAGTTTGGAAATCTTCAAAGTTTGAAGACACATTACAGCGCAGCGTCACCGAGTCGCCGGGCAGAAACTGAGCACTTGAAGAGGAGGAAGAGGAAGTTGACGGCTGCTCGGCGACTGCTGTTAAGTTTACTGAGAACATCGACCTCAGCAGAAGGTCCGTCTCGTGGCGCACCTCAAAGTGAGAGTTATTTGCCACGCAGATGTACGTGCCCAGGTCGGCGATCGTCGGCGCCCGAATTCGCAGGTGGCGAGGCGTCACCAGATGACGGCGATTGTTCAGGTGGTGATTGAGAGATGAAGAAGTACTGTGAGGTGATGAGTGAAGGTAGTGAGAGTTTGAAGAGAAGGAAGTAGAAAATGGTGATAAGGAGGAGGAGGAGGAGGAGGAGGAGGAGGCAAAGATTGGCTGGGCTGCACTTTGCTGCTGTACTCGATTGCTGGTCACAATATCCGCTGATGAGGAGGAAGAAGAGGAGGAGTGAAAGTGGGGCACAAAGTACCAGGAAATGTTTGGCGGCGGCTGCCCGTCAAAGGAACAGTACAGGTCCACGGGCGGTGGTGATGCGAGGTGGTGATGGATTGAGGAGGAGGAGGAAGAGGAGGAGGATGATGATGATGATGAAGCTGAAGAATGTAGACTTCCACCACCACCTCCGACCACCTCATCAATGGCCAACGTCTGGCGGAGGGAGGCATTGAGGTTGAAGCGCGGTCGGTACGATATGTGGCTCGACTTGTCGGCTGATTGGAAGAAGTTAAAAAGTTAACAAAAACCTTAAAAACTATTTCAAAACATCATCTCTCTCTCTCTCTCTTACCGGTGAGCTTGATCCTCGCCCAGTTGCTCGAATCTATTCGTTCCCCGGTGAGTCGGTGGCCCACCCGGCAGCGGTACTGTCGCCTGCTGCTGTCCACCGACGCCCGCATGCCGGCCACCAGAAGCTCGCCGCCTGGCAGAACGTAGTGACGAGTGTCCAGGGGAATGTCTGCAGGGATTGGGAGAAAATGGGCAAGATAAAAAGGTAATTAAAAATGATGATGATGATTATGATCGTAGTGGTGGTGGGGTGATAAAAGTGTTCAGTGTGCAGTGCCCATTTGCATTTTAATTAACCGGAGCAGCAGCATAAAAACGAGGATAACATAAAAATGTGCAAAATAAAAATGGAAGCTGTCTGCTTTTGTTGGGTTTTGTTGTTGATAATAAAAAGCAGGCACTAATGTTCTGTCTTTGCTGTAATGTTTCAAAATCGACAACAAACACACAGAGCTCATAAACAAAATAATAATAAAGAGAAGAAGATCAGGGCGTGTGTGGCTTTCCACTCACAAAATTGAACAATTGAAGGACAGGCAGGCAGGCTCAAATCAATCAGCCTTTTGCAGCTATTATCACAGCATTTTTTCCCTTTCACTACCACCACCACAGCCACAAATGTGCGGCATTTAGCATTTCAGCTTATCCCATTCTAAGCACAATAGCAAACACGCAGCAGTGAAAATTATTACCACCACCACTGACTGCTTTATTTTCATTATACACACTCTTTCTCTGTTTCCGACCAATTTTTCGCCCTCATTTTTTTCAGACCGAAAGATAAAATAAAGTGAGCAAAAAATTATATCCACCGTCCAACAACAGCAGCANTATTACCACCACCACTGACTGCTTTATTTTCATTATACACACTCTTTCTCTGTTTCCGACCAATTTTTCGCCCTCATTTTTTTCAGACCGAAAGATAAAATAAAGTGAGCAAAAAATTATATCCACCGTCGCACAAAGCGGCAAAAAGCACAACACAAACAAACTATTCTCAAGGCAGGACAGAGTAAAGGAAAGGAAAAGGGCCGGAGAATATAAACTTGGCCTGGTGTGTGACTGTGTTTTATTAACACCACCGTGGTCGTTATTCGTCTGCCTCCTTCCCTTTCTTTCCTTCCTTTAAAGTGTTGCTTTCACTTTGCAGAAAGAGCGAGTTTGAGTTTTCTGTCCTCGTCCTCGCTGCGAATAAATTTGACAAAACCTAATAATAACAATAATAAAGACGACGACGAGAACTTGGCAGCGGCAGTTGTAAGAAAAGGAAAAGAAAAAGGAAAAGAAGGAAAAGAAAGAGGAGGTGGCGGCTGCCGCACTAAAGTGTAAACTAATAAATTATTCAAAGTGTATACAGCAGCAGCAGCAGCAGCCTTGCCAATTGTGTGTGAGTGTGTGCTGAGAACACACAGACACCAAAGTGGCGAAGAAGCTGCTGGTACTCTAGTGGTAGACTCTCTTACTATTCTTCCATTCACTGTCGGTGAGTCATAAAACTCAGCAGTCAAGAATAAAGAAAAGAAAAGAGCAGCAGCAGCAGTGTCAATTGATTGCTCAACGCTTTACGGCAAACACACACACACACAAGTGTGAGCGAA
>NW_016198399.1:0-2721 GCF_001687245.7 Rhagoletis zephyria | reverse complement strand
CTCAAATCAGGATCTTTTTTCATTAAAATACGTTTAATTGAGAAAAGTCATACTCCGAGAAGACATAAAGCCTCCTCTTTAGGTTAAATTTGCTTACTATTTGCTCTATGAGAATGGACAATTGTTTACCTTAAAATGATTTTTTTTTATCATTTAATGATACAATTTTAATGCAATGTTCATATGTATGTATGCATGTATGCATATACCTATTTATGTATTTGTGAAGTTCAAGCGAATATGCTCCAAACAGCTGTGCAAAAAGCGCAAACTACCAGAATCCCCAATGGCTACTTGGTTTTCATTGTCGACTCCCTAAACTATCAATTGCCACTGACTCTGCTCCACCAGCTGCTTTACTGCGAAGGCCATCTGTTTGTTGTTCTTACTGCTTGTACGACCTAGGGCAGCTGGTGACTTTCATATTTGTCGCAAAAAAAAAAAAATTAAACAAAAAAAAACATAAAACAGAAAAATAGCAAAAAAGCTCGAGTACGAAATCAATAGCTTAGAAGCTATACATATTTATGTACATACTTACATATATACGTATGTAGATATATATATATATAGATATGTTACTTGTCTCACCAGCAGCCACCTCAGGGGACATATCCAATTTGTGGTCACACACAATTTATTGGCGAATAATTTTTGGTTAGTCAGAGCACAGACATATTTTTGGGCGAACAGCTATTAGATATGTATCTAAGAGAATGTATGGAACTGAAATTTTATAAAACTTTTAAAATTTTTTTGGTTTAATAAGTCTCCAGGTTTTATGGTTGCGGCACTTAAATTACAAATTTTTTCATTTTCTTCGTTTAATTCGTTTTAGCGCCCGTCTACTAAGTAAACCACATTCTTGCTACACAATTATTATTTTTTTATTTAGTGCACAACTTTATTATGTCCTTCTGGTATTTGCAATTTAACTTCTCTCCACTTCATTATCATTGTTAAATTTCTGTATTTTTTTTTTTATTTTGCCTGCTTACCAGCATTAATTTGTGAGCGTTAAAGCGTGCAATGTTGCCAATGCTGAGCGCGCGCATATTGTTTGCTTAGCAGCATCTTCTGTTAAAAGCTCCCCTCTATTTGTGCAGTACATTTATTTTCGGGCGCTCCCTTTTGGATTTGTTCCCCTAATTTTCTCCTCTTCAGCGTTTTTATTTTATGTTCTCATTCTTTCCTTCTGCTGTTTGTGCTATTCGTGCTATTCTTGCTATTTCTGCTACTAAAATATAATTTTATGATTACAGCTAACCGAAAATAAAAATCCAAATAGAAAATACGTAAGCGAATAAAATGCTCGCAATGCCAAAAAGGGCATGAAAATCGACGCCGAAAAGTATGCTACTACATGAATTGTTTACTCTTGGCAATAACTGGTTTCGTTGCTGCGATTTTATTGCTCCTAACCAATTTGCAACAATTCTTTTACAGCTTATGTGTGCATGTATGTATGTGAGGTATGTATGTATGTGAGTGCTCTATACATTTTTCATGTTTATTTTCACTTGCTGAGTGAGCATTGAATTTCGCTGCGCCTCAGCTACATACCTACGCACATTCATACACATACATATATTAAAATAAAAATGAATTATGGCTAAAAGGGTGCGGGCGCGTGTGAATCCTTGCCGCTTCGCCACTTCACAGGAAGTTCATGAAATCCGCGCTGCATGCATATCTACATGCATACATATAAACACTTGTGTGTATGTATGAGTGCGGGGGGTGGTGTGTATATTTCATATGTTGGCTGAAAGCAGCGCGCTTATGTCCGCAAAATGCTGGCTTTTTACATAAAAATACACATGAGTGCTTGATTTGTTGTACGAGCGCTAATAAACATGCATACATACATACAGTCAGTCAATAAAGTTTTGGGTACAGCGAATTTTTTACAATACGGGCAACTATTTTTTAAATATTTTATTTTTCGCCAATTTTTTATAAAAATATGGTTAATTCTACAACAAAAGCCCCAAAAAGAAAAGTTCCAAACCTTGTGCAAAATTAAAGAAAATTCTGCAAAATTTCATTCAAACATTGCACTTCTTATTTACGCTCTCTAGAAAAAATTTGAGTATGCAGTTTTTTAGCCCATTCAATTTTAGTATAATAAAGTGCAAGTATGAGGAAGCTAGGACTTACCATTGATTTTTAGGAAACTTTTTTGTGGAAGGTGTCGCACATTTTTTCCATATAAAAAAATTATCAAACATTATTTTATATGGAGAAAATGAGCGACACCTTCAACAAAAAAAATCCTAAAAATCAATGGTAAGTCCTAGCCACCACAAACTTGCACTTTGTTATACTAAAATTGAATGGGCTAGAAAGCGCAATATTTGAATGACATTTTTCGGAATTTTCTTTAATTTTGCACAAGGTTCGGAACCCTGATTTTTGGGTTCTTTGTTGTAGAATTGACCATATATTTATAAAAACATATCGAAAAATAAAATATTTAAAAATAGTTGCCTGTATTGTAAAAAATTCGCTGTACCTAANATTGTAAAAAATTCGCTGTACCTAAACTTTATTGACGGACTGTATATGTATGTATGTATGTGGAAATGTGTGCCTGGTGCTCGTCGCATCCACTTCACTTCATGCACAGCCAAAAGTCATTATGAATAATGTATTAAATGTATAAATAAAGTGCGATTTTTTAAGAGCTTGATACCTTTTTTTTTAAAAAAAACGCATAAA
>NW_016198398.1:0-2721 GCF_001687245.7 Rhagoletis zephyria | reverse complement strand
CCTGCCATTTCGTGTGTTCGCATCGGTAATGTAGCAGACAGTTGGAAAAACCACAAGTTGGCGCAGCGAGTGGATGCTTATATACTTAATAGACGCATACATGGAAGCACCTATGTTTATGAGCATAAAATTGTATGTACTATATAGTACGTAAAAAAGACAAACATACACTATACTATATATGTACATTAGGGTGGTCCAAAAATGCATGTGAAAAAGTAAAGTCGGAATTTGTATGCTCTCACCCCCTAGGATTGTTCTATACCTAAAAAAAAAGTACACCCATATTTTTTTATTTTGAAATCAAAAAATATTTAGGGTCGCTCAAAGCGCACAAAGTTTTCCATGTATTCAAAAATTGTAATCAAAAACTCGAGTACTCACCGAAAGTAAATTTTTCCAGTCAGCTATTTAACTGGAAAAGATGTTTCAGACAAAAAATGTTAAGTATAATTTCTCTTGCTTGGCGTTGTAACCGCGTAAGAAATTTTAGAATTTTAGCAGAGTTCAAAAAGTACTAACTGACGCCAATTGGAAATGCCAAAAGAAGCTAAGTTTTTGTCCACCTGATCTTCCCAACGCAGAGGCAGCCGCCCTATTCCTCTGTTATCAGCATCGCTAATGCGTTGAATACTTCCAGAGCTGGAGCGTTTTTGTTCATTCGTACGACATGGCCAAGCCAGCGGAGCCGCTGTATTTTAATTCGCTGCACTATGTCTATATCGTTGTAAAGCCTATACAGATCATCGTGCATCGTCTGCGGTATTCGCTGTTTCCAATGCGTAATGGCCCGTAAATCTTACGCAAAATCTTACTCTCGACAACTCCAAAAGCTGCTTCATCAGATGTGTTCATTGTTCATGCGCGCCGCGCTTTACACCAGCACGGGCGTGACGAGTGATTTATAAAGTGTAGTTTTCGTACGTCGAGAGAGGCATTTACCTCTCAATTGCCTACTCAGTCTTAAAGTAGTACTTGTTTGCCAGAATGGCTCTAAATAAACGAAGTCGTCGACAGGCGGTACTTCGTTTGCCCTTGTTAACCGCCGGACCGACGCTCTTTTCTTCCCTATCTAATTCCGAGAAGGCAGCACTGAGGAAGCCGCTGATTGTACGCTCTTGTAAAAATTATTGCAGAGCGGTTTAGTCTGCTCTTCTTATTATTTTTGCCGACTTCAGATTAAGGAAAGCATACGACAGGTAGTCGTTTAGTATCAAATGGCCCGGACAGTTCTTCCCAATTCTGATGAAGCAGTTGGCTTTGAAATCGACACTTATGTATGTCTGGTCTATGGTGGTTTTACCAGGTCTAAAGCCAAACAGATCGTTTACGTTGGGCTTTAGCCTTTTACGCAATACGCTGGATAAGACCTTATACGCCATACTAATGCCTTGGTTATAATGGACGGGGCGAATCGTAACAAATCGCGGCGAATTCGTCAGGATCTATTGATTTTAGATTATTCCGTTTTACGTTACGTTATGTGCATTATAACCATTTGCATTCATTTCCCATACAATAGATAATTAAGTGACAGTTCACTCCGTTCCGTTACTTCAATTATAAGAAAGTTGATCCTACGGTAGTTGCCGCATATGTCACACTCTTTGTGGATTGGGTTGAGCACTTAAATTCCATGATGATATTCTGCATAGGAGTTGGTTCGCGCACCTTTTCAACTCCTCGCCGCCGCACTTGAATAGCTCAGTAGGCAGGTCAGTTCCAGTAGATTTGTTGTTTTTCAGCCGTGAAATTGCTATTCGTACTGGTTATAGTCAGGAGGTGGATCATCGATTCCTTCGTCATCGACCAGGAGCTCGGGTTTGGGGTTGTCAGATTCGATTTTTAACCATGAGACTCAGGGGTCTCCGATTGAATCTCGGGGCTCAGGGTTTGCCACAAAATTCTCGGTGTTTAGGAAAAATATCTCAGATTTTATACAATTTCTTTTTAATGCATCTATTTTATTTTTACTCCAAAGAAACTTACTTTTTAAATCAATATGTGTAAGGGTTTGCGTTTTAGCACGTTTAAAAATATTGATGCTAACTTTCGAAAAGATTGTATTTTTTATCTAAGGATAAATACGGATACGACATTTTAACAATTTTTTTCTATTTTTATTTTGTTTGTTTAATATTCATTATTTTTTTTTTATAAAACTATGGCTCATTATCTAACAAAAACCATATAAATTCATATTTCAAACTTTGCGCAAAAATTAAAATTCTACAAAATTGCATCTAAATTTTCAACTTTTTAATCCGATTTTTCGAGTATGCAGTTTTATAGCCCGTTAAATTTTAGTAGGATAAAGTGTAAGTTTAATAGGCTATAAAACTGAATACTGAAAAAATTCTAAAAAATCTGATTAAAAAGTTGAAAATTTAGATGCAATTTTCATGCATTTTTTTAATTTTTGCACAAAGTTTGAAATATGAATTTATATGGGTTTTGTTAGATAATAAGCTATGCTTTTATAAAAAAAAAGTAATGAATATTAAATAAACAAAAGAAAAATAGGAAAAATTTGTTAAAATGTCGTGTCCCTATTTCGTTTTCAACCACTTTATATTTTTTGCAGTATAAATAATTTCGTATAGTCATGGAAAAATCAAAACTTTTCATTATGCTAAACTGACTTATGCCACTTTTCAAATAAATAAATAAATAGTGTAGAAAAATTGCTGACTTATATCAATTTAGTCCAATGTATTTTAC
>NW_016198397.1:0-2721 GCF_001687245.7 Rhagoletis zephyria | reverse complement strand
CTTTTACTGCCGCTAGTTGAGAGGAAAAACAAAGATTTTCTTGCCCGGTACTTAGATTTTTTCACAATCCTTTAACTCTTGTTTTTCTGCGAAAGAAATATCGATTTTTTCTCCTTATCTTTTAATTGTCTGCGGTGAATGGCTCGGAGATGCATTCCGGTGCTCCCTGACCTTACCCAATGTAACGCATGATTTTTTCTACTATCTCCAGGGTCTAGACTCTGCAGTCGTTGTCATTCTCCTGTTGTGGTGCCCTCGGGTGGATTTCTGCTGGCGCTCTACCGTGGTCTGCGCGGGCGTACCTCTGCCATCGCTGGCTGTAGTGCTCTTTATGGTTGCTTTCTGTGTAACGATGGTGATGGTGTGGGTGCTTGTGGGGGCTAAATTTCCCAATGAATATTTAATCATCACAGCGTATGGTAATCAAAGGTGCCGAATAAGTGTGTGTGTAAGAGTGCAAGAGTGCAAGCGAACGAGATAATGTGCGACAAATGACACAACCAACTAGAGTTGCCATGAGTGCGAAGCGGCACAGGTACTTCAGGGCGCTGGTACAGCGCACGCAAGGTTCAGTTGTAAAACAGAAAGCAAAAAGTACAGATCTCAATTGCCTTAGCTAATTTTGTAAAGTGTTGTAATTGCTTTAACAAGTGTAGTTATACAATAAAGTTAATTGTACTGAAATAAAGTCATTTTGAGCGTTTATTTAAGAATCCAGTGATAAGAACCGAAAGGATTTTGGGCAACCTGTCAAGACTTCAAGAATAATAGTAACAACAAGTAACCATATGTAATAAAAATTCAAAATTCAAATAAAAAAAGTAAGTGCGCCTGGGCCACACTGTAGAAGTGAAACTTACGTTACTTATCTATCTATACATACACACATCTGCTTTTGCTTAAGGTTATATTTTTTCGCTTTTTTTCTATCAATGTAGATCCCTACCTCTAGCATATTTCGTTTTAATAATATTCATGTTATTCTGTTTTTCCATCATCTTCATTTTTTATAACGTCCATCAAAATATCGATAACAAAATCGAAGACAAATTCGATAAAAATTTCAATAGCAACATCGATAATACCATTGGTAGCTAAATCGATTAGAAAATTAATAAAAATATCGATAACAGTATCGATAAATATCGATAACAAAATCGATAAATATCGATAACAAAATCGATAAATATCGGTAACAAAGTCGATAAGTAAAGGTAACAATATCAATAACAAACCAAATACATTTGGGTACCAAATCGCTAAATATCGATTGCAAAATCGATGACAAAATCGATAAATATCGATAACAAAATCGATAAATATCGATAACAAAATCGATAAACATCGCTAACAAAGTCGATAATTATCGAGAACAAAATCGATAAGAATCGATAACAAAATCGATAATTATCGATAACAAAATCGATGAATATCGATAACATAATCGGTAAAAATATCGATTATTTGATCGATAAGTATCGAGAATCTCGAAAATCTCTAAAATCCCAAAATAGTTCCCAGATTGAGTCTCTGTGTCTCTCTCTATATCCTTTCCTCTTTAATTACCTTTATTTTAATCTTTCTTCCCCTATCTTCCCTTAATTACCTTTATTTTAATCTTTCTTCCCCTATCTTCATCTTTACTTTTATCGGTATCCTCATCCTCATCTTTGTTTGTACTTTTATGTTTATCATTTTCTTCATCAACATATTCCCCTTCACCTTTGCCCTTATATATATAAGTAAAGTGTNTTATATATATATAAGAAAAATTTGGGAGTTAGGGGGGGCGCCTCGAGCACCCCCTTGCCCCTACCTGGCTACGCCCATGATTTTTACCTTTATCTTTACACATCTTTGTTTTTGTTTTTGTTTTTATTTTTACCTTTGGCTTTATAACTTTCTTTATCTATGTACGTACTCACCTTTACTTTCATTCTTGCATTGTTATTTCTAAGTGTTATCCTCTAACCTTTTATTAGCAAGTTTGTGTTAAATTCATACCATATGCATACACACAAGAAGTACTTGTTTCAGCCCCAACCATCTCCGTTGCATCATTTCCGTTGCACCATTTCCGTGTGAAATTTCCGCTGAATTTGCCAATTTACTTCCACCCAACCAACCGCCGCTAAAGAAGTTTCACTCCAAAAACTGTTTAACCTAGCGCATTTAACGTAGAAAAAATGTTTCGTAGTCCCTCATAATTTGTTTCGATCGCGTTCGATTTTACATTTAAGCAAAAGCCATTTAAAATTAAAATCGTGGGGCGCATACAATAAAATTTAAGCGAGAAAGACTTTTTTTTTATATTTTTGTATACATTTAAGTCTTTTCTGTATAACATTTTGCAATATTTACTACGTTTATGCGTTGGTTTACTTCACTAAATCATTTCATGAAATGTACTTAGATAAAATAGATTTAGGCTATTCGCTAGAAAGCAATACATGCCACATGCATAAAAAAAGGCGCTTATTGAAACAGCGGCATGCATAGCTGCCACATGCAAATTCCTAAAACCAAAATAATCAGTAAAGAAATTGTACACAATGAACTCTATTCCCATGCCAATGGCAAGGCACATGCTATGTGTCCTAGTTGAAACTTTTTATAGCAAACTTTTATTATATTAAATACTTTTAATACTATACTGTAAAGTTTCTACTAGTAGGAGGTGGTAGAATTAAAAATATACTAATATATTTTCATAAAGTATTA
>NW_016198396.1:0-2721 GCF_001687245.7 Rhagoletis zephyria | reverse complement strand
GCCAACCCACTTGCGAAATATTTATTAACACGTTAAATTTCATACAATAGAGAGTTCATCCATTAAACAGATGGGTGAAGGTCGTGCTTTTGTCGGATTTTAGACAATATCAAATTTTGTTTAAAAAATACTTTTTCTGTTCGAAAATTTCAAATCGCTAACATGTAGTATGTAAAAATCAAAACAAAAAAAAAATGTTTGAAAAAATGTGGTTACTTTTTCTTAGTGCACGGAAATAATTTACATATCGATAGTCCGTTTACTACTCTTAAGAGGCTCTTGTCTCTAATTCTTGTCTAATCCATTTCCATCCCTTAAGTAGAAAGGATTGCTAAAATAAGTACTAAAGACTAGACATGGATTCGACAAGGATGCGGGACAAGAGCCACTTAAAAGTCGTAAGGGTTTTTATTTTTTTAATTTTGAATTGTGTCGTTATTGTACAGGACCATCGATATGTATGTATGTAACTGCAAAGTTCTTAGGGAACACATATGTAAGTTTAAACCTAGTAAATTGCTCTAATATATGGAGTTCCAGAACATAAGGGAATATTATTTTTCATTATGGACAATACTACATATCGTTGGCTGAGTGGAAGATCGACCAGCTGCAGGTTTATTGTATTTATATTGAAGCAAATTATGAAGCCTTGATAAATAAATTTGAGCATAATAGAGCTCGATTGTGTTTTTTTGGGAATATCGAAGGATAAATATTTCAAAGGAAATTTTTTGTTTCTTCCACGAAAGCCGCTATATTTACCAAAGTTTCAGTGTCGGTTTTGTAAACTTTGCTGGGTCACAAGCCTTAGTTAGTCTTGGCATCTCTCACATTTCTGCCGGCTGGTTATGAGTCTTTATGAGATATCTCGACTTCTACAACTTTCGTTCGAGCTCCTGGGAGACTTAGGTCCATGCCTTTATTAAGGGTATAGGTAACTTTCGCCTGTACCTGCCCTGATGTGGGTGATCTTGGTAACACTAATTTTACAAATTCATGCTTATGAAATTCTGCTATCATAGCAAAAGTTTGAGTCTAGACTCCGAGTATATTTTCGCTGTGGGTTTTTTCTTTCATTGGATAGAAGTGGAGATGTTTGCTTCTGCTTTTTGGCTTGTATCCAAAATTAGTGCCAAATGTGGCGAAAAAGGTGAGATGGATAAGTTAGTAAAAAAAAGAAAAGGTCCTTTAAATTTAATTTGTTAACCTTGTATTATGGCGCACATGCCAAATTTTCCATGTATCTGAACTATTGTGACACGACATGGTAATCTCTGAGCCAAAAGTTCAACACAAAGGTAATTACGATCCCACATCAATATAACTTGATATACATATTCGTATTTATGTATGTATGTTGGTATGTACGTTGTTTAAGTAAAACGGGAAAAAAATTAAGAGATGCATTTCGCGAAAAAAAAATCAGACACCTTAATGAAAATAATTCTTATTTTTTTCTTTTTAATCGCGCTAAATCTATTAACGGATATGCAAATTTTTTCTTAGAACTTGAATTTTTTTATATTTTTTTATTTTTTGTGGTACTACATACTATGTTACCAACGAGTTAAGTTAGTTATAATTTACCTTTAATGTATTCAATGACATCTTTAATTTCCTTAAACACAAAATTCGATTGCTAAATATTTTGATTGAGGCTACAGTCTTTTTCGCTTTCGAAGATCCGTTTCTAACATTGGCTAAAATTCACTAAAACGTATCTATGTATGTATTTGACAGTGTCGTCGGGTGACAATCTTGCATAACACAGACAATATTAATAATATTTTTCTATAAGTCATACCAAACTTGACATTGAATTGGCCAATCGAATAATCACAAATGAACCTGTTCATTAATACATACATACATACATACTATATTTTTACCTACATATACATATATACACACATATGTACTTATAAATAACTGAGCAGAAACATGTTGAACTCGATCTAAGTTTATAGATTAATAAATTTCAGAAACAAATCGGACAAAACTGGTCAACAGTTTTTATTAAATAATAATGCGACTAAAAGAAAAATGTCAAAATTGGCCATTAAAAGAGCATATAGATAAACACGTACATACATACATATGTACATACATATATACAAACACAAAGTGCAATGCAAACCACTTGTCCATATGACTTTCAAGGTGTACGAATAAATCTTAGTTGTATCTATGTAAATAGTAGATGTACATAAATATGCATACATACATATGTTTGTCTGCATATGCCATATAACAGTAAGAAATGTACCACCAAATAAACTACTGCAATCACCTACACATAACTGTATTTAGGCATGTGCATATATACCGAATGCAGTTAAAGAACTGATTATGCCATATAGCAGTTACATATGTACATACATACATATATGCTGCATAGTCTTCGTGTCTTCTGATGAAATACATACATATATGTATGTCCATATTGACTTTTGGAAAAGTTCATGCAACCGAATTTCAATTACAACAGTGGGACAGAATGCAAACGCCCACCGCCAAAAACCAAAAACGGCGCATATACTGAATGAATGAAGCGTGCCGACATTGTGAAGGGGACAGACAACTTGTTTGCAACACCTATGTAACACAAGTTAGCAAACCAGATCCATTGTGGATTATATGTATTTTCATACATATGTATGTATGTATGCCTTGCACTGCACTGGCTGCAATGGTGTTTATGGTCCAGGGCCTTCTACA
>NW_016198395.1:0-2721 GCF_001687245.7 Rhagoletis zephyria | reverse complement strand
ACATTAAATTAAACAGAATTTTTACATTCCGACTTGAACTTTTCTAACGCTGTTAATTTTTCGTCCGCGAATAGTTTCCACTTTCAGTTTGCACCTTCTCTATCTATCTAAGTTCTCTGGGTGTTAAACTTTTAAGAGCTCTCAAAAAAAAACGAAAAATTCATATAAAATGGCGCACAAGAAATGGAATAGGAATTTTCTTCTATCAAAATTTCTTAAAATCAATTTGCATCTCTCAAGAAAAAAATGCTCGTATATTTATTTCTTCAAGAAAATTTACAGCAAAAGCAAAGTGCTTTATAATAAAAAATATTTCTTGTGATTTTTCTTGAGAGCTGGCTTTGGGATACAGTTTGTATTTCAGGTTATTAGCTTTAGGGGGGGGTTTGAACCCCAAAACCCACCCCTTGTGTGCGCTAATGATGCAATGTTAAGGATTGCAATGTGTCGCAACTCTGCATATACAAACAGTTTGAATGCCGCAGTATAACAGTTTCCACACATTGTATTGATACGTTTTGAAAGTCAGCCTATATGTACATGGGCCAATCCATGTAAAATTTACACTAAAAATTTGTTTCCGCTCAAATTATTTTTCTTTTAATTCTTTGGGTAAAAATATGATACACGTATTTTTTATTTTCATTTGACACATACCGTTTACGAGATATATTTTTGAATTTTAAGCANTTTTTGAATTTTAAGCATGCCAAAAAAGGGCTTTTTAATATATGCTTCCGCGCAAACAAGCATTTTAATAAAAAACAAACTTAATCATCGTACCATTTATGACTTTTTCTTGGCTTTCATATGAGGATTACGAGAAGTCGATACAATTATTTTTTAATACAAAAAATTAGATATTAAAAAAATAATAACAAATAAAGTTTTTTTTCAAATTTAGTAATGATTTTTTTTTAATTTTTTTATTGAAAACTGTTCTTCAAATACTTAAGTAGAACCTGAAAAAATTTCAGAATGGGTAGTTCAAAATTACGCTTGTAATCAAGTTTTAAACAACTGCAAAAGCGCTAAAAAAACGCGCGCTCTTCTTGGCGTGCAACATTTTTCTATGTACCTACTCGTATAACAGGCTGCATGCTCGCAGCTGAATTTCTTAGGCATTACATAAAAGACAAGTTCTGAATGTAGTTTTTTATTTTTTATTAGGGTTCTAATTACGCCCTTCTACAATAATGAATATGAATGTCTACTTTTTTCAAAGCTTTCTATTTTGAAATCGTTACAAAAAGAATAAGTCTTTACTTTCAGTCTATTATTTTCTTCAGACTCAATGCTGTGAATTTCGTGCTTGCCTCATTGATTTTTGCCTTAATTTGTTTCTGCTTCTTCCTAGTCCTGAACATGGTTATACAAAAACGAGATATTGGGTAGTGATGTTTCCAATAGCCACAATTTTCTCTATGAGTGGGGGATTGATTCATATATCTGTGGTCATAAACAATAACCGCATAAGTAGAAAAACCTGTATTCGAGAAAAACGTTTTAAACATTTGGATTGTAATGTTAACCTAATGGGGAAACCAAAATATGTTCGTCCATTACTTTTTAAATAGCTTAGCTGGCGGGATGGGGATTTCACATACACATGGAAGAATAGTTGCAGAATACCATAACATATAAAACTCAATTCTTTCTTAAGTCGACTCAGGCGGTTATTACTTATACCACAGATAATATATCAATATCAAGTTTCAGTACTCTACCATGAACACTTCCAGAGATATGTCAAATCCGTTTGGTGGAATTTGATTTTCAAATCTGTTAGCAATACAATCGTTAATTGTTCTTCATCCTATTGATGATAAAGTAATAGTAAAGAAAATAAAGCAAATAAAAAGTAGATATTCATATTCATTATTGTAGAAGGGCGTAATTAGAACCCTAATAAAAAAACATACATTCAGAACTTGTCTTTTAATGCTGAAGAAATTCAGCTGCGAGCATGCAGCCTCTTATACTTACGAGTAGGTACATAGAAAAATGTTGCACGCCAAGGAGAGAGCGCGTTTTTTAGCGCTTTCGCAGTTGTTTAAAACTTGATTACAAGCGTAATTTTGAACTACCCATTCTGCAATTTTTTCAGGTTCCACTTAAGTATTTGAAGAACAGTTTTCAATAAAAAAATTAAAAAAAAAATCATTACTAAATTTGAAAAAAAACTTTATTTGTTATTATTTTTTTAATATCAAATTTTTTGTATTAAAAAATAATTGTATCGACTTCTCGTAATCCTCATATGAAAGCCAAGAAAAAGTCATAAATGGTACGATGATTAAGTTTGTTTTTTATTAAAATGCTTGTTTGTGCGGAAGCATATATTAAAAAGTCCTTTTTTGGCATGCTTAAAATTCAAAAAAATATATCTCGTAAACGGTATGTTCAAATGAAAATAAAAAAAAATACATGTATCATATTTTTACCCAAAGAATGCAAAGAAAAATAAAGTGAGCGCAAAAAAATTTTTTGTGTAAATTTTGCAAGGATTGGCCCACATACATTGTTTCACCAAAAAATTGTTTTTAGTGAAATTGTTATTCTTTTGATTTTGCATAAAATTTAAAACATTCGAATTTTTTTTAGTTTAGATGTCTGCAACACATGTTAAGAACAAAACCAAAATAGCAAAATAGTGATTCTTTTTTGTTAAGAAAGGGTTGGCTTTCCAAAACGGAACCAATCGAGATTTCAGCGAAAGTA
>NW_016198394.1:0-2721 GCF_001687245.7 Rhagoletis zephyria | reverse complement strand
TTTCTACTGCAATTGACATATGGCCAACAGTTTTTCAGACCAAGGAGATAGAGTTCTCGATCTGTGCCAGATTAAACATTGAAAATGTGCCAAGCGGCAATCTGTGCTTTATCTAAAAGCATGATCATTTTCATAGCTTACAAACATGCAGAGGTGGTAATAGATGATTACCATTGGCCACAGTGCTTATCCACCATTTCTTTATAATTTTGTTATGCAGCGGCCTTAAACAGAGCGGAAGTCAACATTTCATATACGAACTCTTAATTCTACAATACATTTCCAAGGAGCTATTAGTTAATGTACTTTACTAACTTTTTTAAGTCATAAAGTCAATTAAAATGATTAATTGACCTTTCATTACTTTCCTCAATCTCATCAGTCCCAAGTGTGTGGAAGTTGGGAAGAGACAATTATAAACTTTTGCCATGCACGTCGCAGTGAAGTGCAATTAGGAAAGAAAATTTTTGTGATAAACGGAAATAGGTGAAGCGCAACAACAAAAAACCACATCAAGCAAGTGATGGCACGATAAAAAAAAAGTTATAGGGCACGTGCAACGGCAATTGATCACAAAATGACAACTGCTCAGTAGTTGTTAACTCAGAATGCAGCACTTAAAGTGCAGAAACGAAATTTATGAGGGCAACTGTTTGCTTAAATGTGCAACACAATTATTTGCAACAACTTAAGCAGCTGTTTTATGGTTGTTAAGTGCTGAAATTTAATTTTCTGGCAGCTACCAAAACTTGAAAGCAATTTTTTTTTTACTTTGTTATTGCGGATATGCTTTATGCAGCACTCGAACCTCTGTTTACAGTTTTTTGTTTTTTTTTTTATTGGTGGTCTATTTATTTCACAATTTGCACAAGTTTACATTCATAAATAAATAAATGATAATACATTTTATTGGTACAATCAGTATTCATGAGTCATGTTCACACCTTTCACCTTGATAACAGCGAGCGGCTAATAACACCAATTAGACTTTCTGTGAGCTGATATTACCATTTCTCTTTGCTCTGATTGATAACCGTGAGAAAGAAGGCGAATGGAAATCAGAACTCGTAAATATTTATTTAAATGTGTTGGCACTGCATCTTAATAGCCGTCTTCGATTCGCCAACATTTACGAGTGGCGAAACAGTCCACACTCGCAATAGGGGTGTCAATATTTGCCAGATTGAAAGGGTTTAAAAGGCGCCTTTCTAGCTATCTTTTCAAACAGCCTTGCGGCCATAAGGACCCAGTCCTCTGTAGGCTTATCAACGAGTGCTTTGAAACCCTCCAACTCTCCAAGGAACACGGTATTATGCTGTGCCCCAGGACACTACGGAATCAAAGGTAACGAGTTCGCCGACGAGTTGGATACGGAAGGCTTGTCGTCTGTACTTGTGGGACCATAACCATTTTCTGGACTCGGTTAGTCCTCCTTCATACTCATAATCGTGGCGTTGATAAACTCACAGAGCAGTTTACTGGGGAGATCTAGGGTGCCTTGGAAAGGCCGGACTTTTTAGTTACCCTTTTGCTAGAAAAGTTATAAATCTTTTGATTAGAACCAACATCAAGTTGGCTTTTGGTTACCTGCGCTCTCACATGCATCGGATTGGCCTGTGCACATAGAAGACGTCGGACCATTGGCCAGACTAATATTTCGATATTTCAGTTCGTCCACAGTCGCTGCCCTTAAGGCCAGAAATTCGTCTACCAAGAAGCTTTTAGCTTTTATTAGGCAGACGATAACATCTTGGGCGGTCAGGTTTACGAATCATCATAGGGATACAAAAGATCTTCTAGTTCGCGGTGTTTTTGCTATATTGCACCCATTAAATTTACATTACATAGCAAGCATGGATGAGCTTTAAGTTATGAATATTTTCTGGTAGATATTTTCGAGTAAAACAAGAATCTAAATATGAAATTTGCCAAGCACCCCCAAAATCTTGATTTGCCGTTAAAAACGGGGTTTTTCGTACTTTTGCGCACTTATAAGCCTGTAACTTAGTTGATTTTGAACCTGATGTCAGTTTATTGCCGCCCTTTAAAAGAAGAAACTTAGGCCTTTCGAATGGTATATATGCAGTAGTCGGGTCGGACCGGGATGAACACGATGCTTCTACAATTATGGAGTGCTTATAGTAGGGAAAAAAACTTGAAACTCCCTAGCCTAGCTGCGGTGTGCGCTGATTTAGGTATAAGGCAACAATTTTTAATCAAAGGTAGGGCGCATTCCAAAACGTCAAAATACAAAGCATCAGTCTCTTTTAATTCTAAACCGGACTATGTAGAAGAAAAAGTCTAACTTGCGCAACCTAGTTGAAAATTAGCATCTAACCGTGGTTGCGCACATTTGGCATTACAATCTGCTGAGGTTTAGAAATAAAAGAGACTGATGCTTTGTATTTTGACGTTTTCGAAATCACCCGTATTTGTAGCACTTAAGAAAGCAGACTGGATATTTAACGAAAGATACCGCGGATGCTAAATCTGAGTCTACAGTGATAGCAAAGTTGTTCCAAAGGCTTTGAAAACCACTCGTACGTCCTTGAAAATTCTCTAGGAAGCTAAGACTGAAATCCCTTGCCAACATGCAATACTGCCACCTGTAAAACAACGAAGTGTTTCATGAAATTTCCGTAACGTGCAAGTATAGTAGACCTAAGTTTTTCCGGCTTGTTATTATCTTCATCTTTTTCTTGTAAGAAAGTCGAATAGATA
>NW_016198393.1:0-2721 GCF_001687245.7 Rhagoletis zephyria | reverse complement strand
ACCAAGGCTGGCCGGGTTCAATCCCCATCAGACGGAGCATGAAATTTAATATTTCTTTTTAACCGGCTTCCAAAAACGGATGAGGTTATCAGTTCGTCGGAATATATATTTTTTTTTATGTATGGCACCGCATAACTTTGGACCACGTCAACCGATTTCGATAATTCTTTTTGCATCGGAAAGGTAGTGTCTCATACTAATCTGGTTTAGATCCAATCGTTGGATCATTAAATATACATATATATATTTTTTTTATGTATGGCACCGCATAACTTTGGACCACGTCAACCGATTTCGATAATTCTTTTTGCATCGGAAAGGTAGTGTCTCATACTAATCTGGTTTAGATCCAATCGTTGGATCATTAAATATACATATATATATTTTTTTTATATGAGAATTGAATTCGGTTTTTTTTTTGCTAAACATTACTTGTTTTATTCTTAATNTGTCTCATACTAATCTGGTTTAGATCCAATCGTTGGATCATTAAATATACATATATATATTTTTTTTATATGAGAATTGAATTCGGTTTTTTTTTTGCTAAACATTACTTGTTTTATTCTTAATTGAAAATGTTTGGGTTTAAAATTTAAACCGAACTTTTTAAATTCTAAACCCAACATACTTGCTCTCTTTTTTTAAATTTGGAAGGTTTGTGTTTGAAACTGAATTTAGTTTGGTCATAAATGTAGTCCAAAAAGTTTAAAATTAAAACCGAAATTTTTAACGTGTACCAAACAATATATTTCCTCTGTAAATACTTTATGATGTGTTCCAAAATTTTCTCCGAGCGCGTTCACTGTTGATCATTTGATTTAAATAGTTTGTCAAACAACTAATACTATAGTTTGATCGGAGTTAATATTATCTTCAGTAATTAATCATATTATATTAAAATATATGCTTATAATAGGTGTGAAATTATTTAGTCTTAATAAGCATATATTGTATCGTGTTCCAAAATTTGCTCCGAACGCGTTCACTATTGATCTTTTGATTTAAATATTGTTTGTCAAGCATTCAGTAGTGAAGTTTGATTGGAGTTTATATATATAATATGGTCGAAAGTTTGAAATTAATTAGTCTGAATATGCATAATTCGATCCGTGTTCCGAAATTCGCTCCGAGTGTGGTCACTATTCATCATTTGATATAAATAATTGTTTCTCAAGCATTGAGTACTATAGAGTGATCGGAGTTAATATATTCTTAAGTAATTGATCATATTTTATTAAAATAAAGACCTATATTAGGGCAGAAATTGTGAAATTCTTTAGCTTTAACGTGTATAGTCGGCCAGAGGCAATTGCAGAAAACTGCAACTACTCGTGAAAACATACAATAGAAGCAATGTAGATAATAATAATCCCAACGGTTTTTACCCTCCATTCCCGCCCATCCGCACGAGGGGCGCAGTCCGCATGACGTACGGAACCAGTATTTTAAATGTTTGCGCCGAGTGACGATAGGCAAGAGTTTGTTAAGTGTCGAGATCTATAACTGTTCAGCTACAGAACTAAATTCATCAGCTGATTTTATGTCTTTATGTTAATAATTCATTTATTGAGAGAGGAGAGTACCGCTTTCTTAATACTAAAAAGCGGATCTGATATATCAAACATGCTGGAATGAGAGTTAAAATCCTGGCATAAGCAACGGAGTGGGTCGTGCAATTCAAAATTAGTTTTACAAACTTTCAGAAATAGGGTACAAAAGTGTCTTGATACCCGGGAGGGAACATTCAATTTTAACTTCACCCAGAAGAAGCGGACTTGAAATTGAGCCTGTCAGTAATTTACCTTTAAAAAATTATAGTTTAAAAAACTAAAACCTCCGTATTATAATTGCCATTCGTACTGTCATCTGGTATGTAACTTGAGAATAGAAATCGCTGCATCTTTTAGGCGCATCAATATTACATAGTTACATCCAGAGCTAATAAAAGGAAGGTAATAAAAATAGTACCAAGCATTTGCCTGCGACTGGTAAGTGTAGGAAGATTAATAAGTTTTAATCGGCTCGTATAAGGCGGAAGGTTATATTGAGAATCCCAACGGAAATTTCTTAAAGCAGAAAGTAGGAATTGTTTTTGTTTGAAAGTAATAAATATTATTATTAAAATAAGTTCCATATATAAAACATTTTACACCATTTATTTGGAGTACATCGGCATATATTTTTAAATACACGGTCAAAAATTTGGGTTTAATTTTTAAGCCGCGCTAGGACTACTGACTTTTTTAATATTTTATAGTCTACTTTTTAAACCAGTAAATAGTTTTAAGCAATTTTTAATATATTCTGGTTTAAATTTTAGTCCAGGCAGCTGAGAAAATGATGTTTTGCATGAGTGGTTTAAAATTAAAACCAAAAAGTTCGTGGTTTAAAAATCAAACCAAAATGTTTTAATTCAAGTTTCTAGGTTTCATATATAGAAAATTTGGTTTAAAATCTAAACCGTAATATGTCTCTCAGGGAGACAGAAAAACTTATGAACTGACGGCATCAACACAGCGAAATGTGGTGTTGATTCGAACTCAACATATGAAAGCGCATTTACAGCTGAGTGTGCAAAGATGCCGGATACAACTGGTTGCTACCCAGGCTGTCCGGGTTCAATCCCCATCGGACGGAGCACGAAAATTTAATTTTTTTTTTATTCTTATATATGAAAATGTTTGGGTTTAAAATTTAAACCGAACTGTTTAAATTCTA
>NW_016198392.1:0-2722 GCF_001687245.7 Rhagoletis zephyria | reverse complement strand
TCGAACAAATCCAATTATTTTTTATTTTAAATGGATCGCCATTTTGGATGCGCCATTTTGAATTTTGAAAAACTGACTTCAGATTCCTAATTAGAAACCTCAGAAAGCCCCTGATAACAAGTTCCAAGCCATGACAACGCGTAAATCGTTCAGTATCAACGTTTTTATTTTACTAGTCTCTTTTCGAGAGCATATTTTCGGGAACTAGACCCATTCTAATTGTCCAAGACAGGTGTGTAATTGAGGGGAAGTTCCCCAATAATACCAGAGTAATTATATGTAAAAACCACATTATTAGCTGCATTTTAACATGTCAAGAAAATAAAAAAATTGAGAACATTAGCGTTTTTATAAAAAACTGACCAGCGCGACCTCTAAGAAAACGTTTTTTTCAAATAAAAAAACACGTTTCTCTTTTTTTTATCACAAATAACAACAATTTGAGGTAGTGTTTATGAATTTCCAAAAAAAAAATTTTTTGAACCACTCTAGCCTACATACATTACGAAAATGATATTGTTTGGGACTATTTACTCAACGACCTCCATAAGGGCTTCTTTTTACTGGTTTTCAACACATTTGCTGGAAGAAGTTTGCAAAAAATATGCATCTCTGTAACTGCCTTACTAATGTCAACACTTCTGAATCGATGAAAAATTTGTTAAACCTTAAAACAAAAGCATGTAAGTGGAAACTCAACCAACGAGCAGCATATGTATGTAAATAAGGTTTGAAAGAACCCCAAAGAGTTAACGAATTGATATGCAAATGTTGAAATCCAATAATAAATAAAATAAAAAGCCGAATGTGTAACACAAATACAAGAAAGGTGATAAATCAGGTGACAGAAATTAATTGAGTTATTCAACCAACATTGGGGATGATTTGCGAATAAGAGCACGGACATGAGCGAACGTGTGGCACTAGGAGCAGGCGAGGTGAAGAGTGTGGACCAGCTACAATCGATTACTAGATGATGCGCTGACGTTCAACTCTGGCGATCGTTTATTCGAAGATGTTGGCAAGATCAGCGAATTTTGTAGAATATGCTGCTTTTTCTCCGCACCTTCGGACAACAACTGCCTCTTTATGAGAATGTGTTACATTGGCAGCAACCGCTGATTCTGATTTCGTTATTTTATTTCACTTTTTTTTTGATTTGCCAGTTGAAACAGTCCACACCACCGCCAGCATCCTCGTCAGCGACGACACCGACAGGTTGAGGTGCAAGCGCCCAGTTAGCCAGCCGGAAAGGCAACCATATTCGGAACCTACAAATCAAGTGGCTGGCCTGTTGCCTTCATCCTTTTCGTGGCGTTGTCTTGTTTTTCACTGATTTTGGATTAATTTGTAACGCGTATCAGCGACAATTCGGAAAGGAAAAAATATCGAAAGCAATTTTTTTCTTGCTTGTTGCAACTTTCGAGTTTTTGCAACAACTGCTACATTGGGCACGTGCATTGCTACAACAACAGCAGCAGAAACGAAGTTTAATAAATAAAAGTGAGCCTTAACGCATTTTTTATCATACGATTTTTCAAGTTTTGCTTTGGCATTTCTCGAAATGATAAATGAAGTATTCTTCGGTATGACATTAACAGCAACCAGAACATGTCGCACGCCATTGCAAAGTTCACCGCGGCCACACCGTCCACCCGTATTCACCATTGAGCCATGGTTATTTATTGAGTTCTTCAGTATTTTGATGGTATTAACATTGAAACAAATTATTATGATTACAAGATTTATTGAAGTGTTGCCGGGAATGCAAACAAGTTAGCAAAACTAAAAACAAACTTTGAATGAACGAATGCCCGTAACCCAAACACCAAAGTAGTTTAAGTGCATATGTATGTAGGTGCATATGTTTATGTATGTATACTGAAAAAGTGTGTGAATATAAAAATAATAAAATTTAAATGATCGGTAAACTAAATATGTGGACGTATGTACATGCATTCACAACACACTTGACTTGTGTTCAAATGATTCATGAGGAGGCATTGAATGATCTAAGGGGGATTGAAAACCGCCTAAAGCATCCGCAAAACAATTGATTGATTTGTTATGAGTACCATTCAATCAAAAGTATGAGTATGCATACATACACAAATCTATACGTATGTATTTTAATTGTAATTATAAATACATATATATGTAATTCTTACAATGAACGGCTTCTCTAGTACATATGTATATCAACATTATCATTGGCTGTCTGGCGATCCNTGATCGGTAAACTAAATATGTGGACGTATGTACATGCATTCACAACACACTTGACTTGTGTTCAAATGATTCATGAGGAGGCATTGAATGATCTAAGGGGGATTGAAAACCGCCTAAAGCATCCGCAAAACAATTGATTGATTTGTTATGAGTACCATTCAATCAAAAGTATGAGTATGCATACATACACAAATCTATACGTATGTATTTTAATTGTAATTATAAATACATATATATGTAATTCTTACAATGAACGGCTTCTCTAGTACATATGTATATCAACATTATCATTGGCTGTCTGGCGATCCCAAACTCTGCAAATATGTTGTTTTCTGTGCCTCTCTCGCCTTCTTCGCCAATTTCGGGTACCTCTGGCGGGGAAAGATGCGATCACGTTCCCAATTTACGAATCACTCACGATGCGCATAACAATGAGCTCTGATACAGTGATGCCAGACATTCTCTGTTAAAAATCCCACGAAAATGGTGAAAA
>NW_016198391.1:0-2722 GCF_001687245.7 Rhagoletis zephyria | reverse complement strand
AGGTAAGCCATGTTTTCTTTCAGTTTTTAGTACCAAAATTATCATCATGGCCAATGTCTTCTACTAGTAAAGCACAAAATGAACACCTCCGACGACACATTACGTTGCCAGTTGCAAAATAACGTGCAGCCGAAGGTATTTCCAAGCGTCGAACTACTCCGAGCGACTGCTATGCATTACAAGTAACTTACTTTGTAAAGCGGCTAAGAAGCATGTCTGATAGCAAATGTACATTCCAAATTCCTACTTACATAAGGCGGCCACGTTTTTGTTAAAGTAAGGGAGATTCCTTAGCAGGAACTTACACTTCACGCGGTGGTCCTTATCACTTCACTAACTTCATCTGCACGTTATTTTGCAATTGATAGCATAATGTGTCGTCGGAGGTGTTCATTTTGTGCTTTACTAGTCGATGCCATTGGTCATGATGACAATTTTGGTACTAAAAACTGAAAGAAAAAATGGCTTACCACGTAAGGTGTTTACCTATTTCCCAGTGGGTCAATATGAATTGCAAAATATTAATACTTAGCAACAGAGAATCAGAGCCACATTAACTTCAATCATATGTACCATCAGCTTATAAATAGATATATGTATGCCTTGACGTGTATCATTATTTCGATTCATTTTTATTTCCTTTCATACTGCAGAAATTTTTATTGCTTTTTATAATAGGCTAGGTCGCCGTATTCGTATTCCTCTTCGAGTTCATGCTCGTCTTAGCATTATCTTCGTTANAGGCTAGGTCGCCGTATTCGTATTCCTCTTCGAGTTCATGCTCGTCTTAGCATTATCTTCGTTAGCTAAGACTTCTGAAACAGCTGGCAGCTCTCCTAAATATAGTTAAGAAATAAACAAATCTCTAGCGTCTGGTATTATGATACCTACATAAATATTTCATGTGCCTGATGAATTAAGTTAAATTTGATTATTTAAATACGTGAAAATGCTCCTAAATACAGTTCAGAAATAAAGCCTTTTTAAACCCATTTCATTTGAAACCCATTTTTTTAATAATTGCTTTAACTTATTAAATAATTTGAGTTTACGTATTTACCAGGTGGCAACCCTCTTTAATTATCTAAATATTTAAATTAAGGATATCTTACCACATTCGATTCACGTAATATTTTAATACTAGTGAACCCGCATGGCGTCAAAACGCCAACGTTTAATTAAATTTTTTTAAACGGGTTAAACCCTATTAAAAAGCTTCTTAAAATATGTTTATTCTCAGAATTGAAAATTTACTACAAATCAGTACAAAATTTTTAAATAGGACATTAGCGTACTGATTGAAGAAACGAATAAAGTCAGTACGAGATTTGAAAAATCAGTACTGTACTGATAAAATCACAACGTCTGGCAACCGTAATACAAACGTGCTTTATATGCGGTTCATGGTTGCCACTCGCCAACATTTTTTTCTACCAAAATCTCTTAAGAAAAATTACCAAAAGTTTATAAATCTTCACAACTAAAATCTTCACTCCTTCACTGAGAAAAAAATAAACTGAATAAAAATGATATATTTCTTAACAGATGTGTGTAAGATACAGCCAGTTTCTGTGACTAAATAAATTCAATATTTTTATAATTTGTCAATTTTTGATTATTTATCAAGAACTCACAGTTCTAGACAGAAGTTTAAATCTATTTTCTTGATAAATTATCAAGATTGAAAATGCCATTGACAGTTATAATATTTTTTTTTATTAGAAAATATTTTGCTATCAATTAAGTACTGCATGTGCCGTTATTCTCATTTTCGTTGTTGGTGTTTCCGACAGAGTAGGTAATGTGGAACGATTTTCCATCATCCCTTCTCAAATTTGGTTTGGAGACTAACCGGTTTCGACGTTGTGCCTTTTTCAGTGTCATTTGTCGGTCGGAATGTGCCGTTATTGGGGCCTGTGACTCACGGAATAATGGCACCGGTACACAAAAAAAAGTTGAGGGTGCTTTTAACCGTCCATTTGACTCGTAAAAAATTTCGAGTAAATTGCGAATATTGCAAATTGTTTTTGCTGTTTTTTCGGTTTTTCATAATTTATTGTACGTTTCAAACGGACGTCAGATTCGGATTCAGTGGGTCGAAATACATGTCGGTAGGTGGATCTAGTAAAGAGCACGCGACACATTTTTTTTGTGACGGAATAATTAAAACGATTTAAAAAAATTTGAGATGGTAGAATTCAAAATGTATCGCAAAAATTCGAAAGTTGTTTTAGAAGTGCAGCCCTTGGTGCTGCCACTGTATTTCAAATATTTCCAGTATTCGAATATGAGATGACTTTAATTTTAACGAAGTAATTTTGTAGAAGTGTCAGTAGTGCTGCCATTGAAACTCGAATGGTTTTTATAATTATGCACATGCAAAATATAATTCATTTCTTTCTAGTAATGCAAATAGATATTTAGTTGCAAAAGTTACCAAAATGAAACAAAAGTTACCAAATCGTTTAAAAATTACCAATTTTGGTAAAAAGTGACCAATTGTGGCAACCATGATCCGGTTAGGTACCAGTTGCTTGGAGTGTAGCATACCTTTAGGCACTAGGTGTTATTAGTCGCAGTGGTATTTATGCTTTTTCCTACATAGACAAAGTCCTTCACTACTTCTAACTTATTGCTGCCAACACTGACGTGTGTACCGAGATGCATGGACCCTTTTAGCTCAGTTATGCATACTTGGCGTTGCATGAGAGTTGTCACATAA
>NW_016198390.1:0-2722 GCF_001687245.7 Rhagoletis zephyria | reverse complement strand
ACATTTAACTCCATTCAGTGGTAGCAACTGTACCTACATACATACATACGTACACATTTACATATGAAAACGATTTTGGCTTCTCTTCACTTCAATTCCAAGCGACGAATATAATTCAATTAATGCTCAAATATTGAACAATGACATACAAATTAAATACATATTCGTATAGATATACAATCAGGTCTACCTCATTTTCATTGGGGTGGTAATTTATAGAATTCCATTGATTCGCAACTCACGTTTGATATATATGTATTAATACCATATATATGTATGTTCCTATATGAATACGAGAATGTTCATACATACATATGTACATATGTATATCATAAGCAGAAGAGTAGCACATGTATGTGTGCATGCATCCCGATGAGTACATTTTCCATATTTTTAATTGTATTTGTCTACCTCTAGTCGCGAAATATTCTTTTATTTATTATTCGCTGAAAATTTTGTTGCTTTTGTCGTAGAAAAAGACAAGTCAAATCTACAATAAATATTAGAATGCAGAAAGTGTAAATATGAAGTCTCACAAATGAGAAATGAGAAAAATAAAAACGACACATTTGTGCTGGAAAAAAAACATTGAAATGTGAATAAAAATAGCAAATTTTAAACACCAAAAAGATGCCATAGAGGTGCACATTCATGTAAAATATGTATGGCTGCCGTCTCAAACCTTACAACGCGTGCTTTGCGCACACATTTACACATTTGCACATTTGAACAGCTTATTTGCACTTATTTTTATGTGAAAAATATTAACTTATTCTTTTTCATACTTGCAAATGTTTATGATTTCATATTTTTTGTTTTATTATTTAGCATCAAAGGCAGACAGTTTTGACAATTCTAAATGCGCGTCCGGAAGGGTGCTGCTCAACCATTGTAGAGTTGAGTGGCGGCCAGTACGAGTCAGTAAGTGCCGGCAGGCAACGTGCAGAGTAAGTAACCAGCGTAGAGTTGACTGGTTGAATTTTTGTTATCATAAGACAGGAAAAGGGGAATAGGCGGAGCGGAGGGGGGTGAGGAGTAAGCAGTCGAGCGGTACGAAGTAGTCACCTTAAACGCCAACTAACAGCGGCCAATGTTAATAGCATTTTGTGCACTCACACACATACAAACACACAGTTGCTAATGTTACCATACATATGTAAGTAATTTTGATGCAAAAAAGTTCTCCAAGGGCCGTTTTCTCTAGTAGCTTTTACAAATTATTTGCCCTTTAATTGCATTTTTTGAGAAAAAAAGGTCGTATGGTGTACGTTTGCGGTGCAAGTTTAGTAATTTAGAAATAAAACCTAAATCAGCATAAATTTTTGAAATTTTTTTTTCCATAAACGCATTTCATATATTTCTTGAGGGTGTCATAAATTCATAGTTCTGTAGATGAACACTTTCCATAAGATAAAATCAGTTAAAGTAAGTTTAGGTCTGGCCTGGTGGTTTGGTATACCCATAAGGGTTAAGTACATTTTTTGAGAAAAAAAAAATTGTGTTTTAAGGGCAGATAAATTTGAATACGTACTTGTGAAAACGGCCCTTAGTGTAGTTAATGAACCAAATGAACCATGAATTTTGGCACAATCAAAAATGTTCTTTAAAAAGGAATAATAGCCTTTTAAGGGGAATTCAACTTCTTTTTTGGCAGTCTCCATCTAATTTCGAGAAGGCAGAACAGATGTTGCGTTTGTTTACTAAAAGCGCTCACCCTGGTCATCAATCTAATTAAGACTCATTCGTGACCTTTTGAATGGTTTCATTGGGAATAACTTCTGCGTGGTCCAATTATTCTTAATAGGGTGTGGATATAGAAAGCAGTTGACACAGATGCCCTCTTGCAGTTGCATCTTACAGACCCTTAAACGAAATGCGCCGAAACGGCCCTACTAAAGCTCCCTCTCGTTTTTCTATGATCCCAAAGCCACCACATGGGTTGGCTCCTCCAGCACGAATGTTTTAGATTAGTCATTATCGGATCCAAGATTATGAGCAGAGTACTATAAGCGAGCAACTACAACTGTATACCCAGTAGCTCTATCGTACCCCATTGCTACAACGAAAAGATTCTGAAATTCTATAAACGTAGCCCTGAAAACGGTGTATATTTCCGCTTGATCTGGCAACCCTAATATGACTTTCGATATTTTATTTAGTTCGACTTCCCATACCCAAACGATTCTTTTAAAATCCATTGTGGGGGGCAAAAATCGCTACTCGCGTCATTTATACCACACGGCATGCATAGGTAAAAACACACACACACATATGCATTCTACACTTCAAATTTCCATCCATACGACAAGTGCCCTTTCTGCTCCCTGAGGAGTAGCAAAGGACGTGCATAGGAGTCAGCTACCACACGTCATGCCACCGCCTAAGCTAAACGCCAAACGAAATTTCAAATTCATTTTCTCTGCGAAAAAACGCATCTGAAAGATATTCGTCCGACATACATACATAAATGTCATAGTATGTACGAGTATAAAATAATAAAATCAACAAATAAAATGCAAAAATCCAGGCATACACTAACACATTCGCTCACACGAATACACACGAACGCAAACTCCGTTTGAGTGCTGTTCTAAGGCCAGCGAAATATTGCCAAAAATTTTTGTTTTAATTTCCTACATTTTCCATATTATTTTGCATGCAATACGCAATAATTTTTACTCTATTTTCTTGCAAAAAACTTACGCCCGCATAGGATGAGTGC
>NW_016198389.1:0-2722 GCF_001687245.7 Rhagoletis zephyria | reverse complement strand
ATTGCTTTTGTTATCAGACATAAATAAATAAATAAATCAATTTTGCAGCATACTTATTTGTTTAGAGGCGCTCTTAGCAAAACTCTTTACAGCCGAAATGCTCTCTTAAATAGATTTTTGCTTGAAATCAATACGATTTCTAGTTCTCTATACCTTAATCTCTCTATGCCGAAGGGTATTTAAGTAATCTCAATAATATTTTTTAATAAGTAATTTTTTCCTAATATGTGTAGTATGTAAGAACATCCTGTTGACAGACCTCATTAACGAATAAATAAATAAATAAATAATACAATCATTAAGCCTATATGGATGTATGGTATTCAACTGTGTGGTACGACCTGTGCAACCCATTCCCAAGACAGCCGGTTCTACGTACCGGAATGACTCGGGTTTTACCCGACCAAGGGCGGTTGTTTCGACGATCTAACCCCGTTTAGGTCGGCGAAATCCGTCAAACGTGGCTCTATTTTAGGGCTACATCTGCTGCCGGCATGATATCACCCTGAAATAGGTGCGTAGGGGAATACATTTGGCTGAGCAGATGGACGATTCGACATTCTGCACAATGAACGACAACGCACCCACCAGGATTTTGGGCAGTTGCTGTAGCTAGCCAGATCTAACAATTGTCAACGCTGGTCTGATCAACAGCGTATCATGGCGACCTATGCTGACCCGCTTCGCGAATGTTACTGAAAGCACCTTCACTGCACTACCCATACCAACCGACGTCCACATAGGAGAACGTAAATTCCGCAGGGTTGTCACTGCTGCTGCAGCTCGCTTCATCCCAGCAGGATGTATAAAGGATCCACGTCCGAACTTTCCTGCTGAGGCGGCTATTCTAGCCGATGAGCGTGACAACCTTCGTCAGGCCGATCCGGGAAATCCCCGTATTAGGGATCTCAATTCGGAGATTCGGCAACTTGTGAATGTAAATAAGCGGAAGAAATGGGAAGAGCATTTGAAGACCTGGAACTTCGCATCTGGTGTGAGTAAGCTTTGGTCAGCCGTGAGATCGTTGTCCAACCCGACGAAGCGTGAAGATAGAGTCGAGATAGACTTTGGTGACCACGCTTCGTCGGACCCGGAGAGATGCGCGAGCTATTTTAGCTGGCAGTCTATTCTGCATCCTCCGGTGGATAAAGCTAAAAGTCGAGTGAGCAGAAGGCTGCACAAACTGCCAAAACCTAGTGCGCCTCTTGTTTTCACCAACGGTGAGGTAAGGCTAGCCATCGGGAAGGCGAAAGCTTCCAAAGCCATTGGATACGACGCAATATGCATGTTGATGCTGAAAAATTTGGGTCCTGCGGGATTAGCGTACATAACGGAGATCCTCAACTTGTCTATGGCCACTCTCGTCATTCCAGACATACATAAGATGGGGAGAGTGGTCCCACTGCTCAAACCGGGGAAACCAGCCAACAAAGGAGAGTCTTATCGCACGATAACCCTCCTTTCCCCGGTAGCGAAGACACTTCAGGCCTTGCGTATTTCACGAACAACCTGACCCCAGCGAAGCATCAGCATGGGTTCCATAAAGTGCATAGCAGAACAACAGCACTTAACGCCATAAACACTCAGATAACTCGTGGCCTTTACCGAAACCGCCCCTGTGAGAGAACTATTCTAGTAGCGTTGGACCTGTCCGAGGCGTTCGACACTGTCAGTCATTCAACGCTGCTAGAAGACATAGAGGCCTCCTCTCTCCCACAGGGACTCAAACAGTGGTCGGCGAATTACCTGAGTGGTCGACATTCGTCAGTAATTTTCAGAGACAAAACCAGCACGCCACGTAAAATTAAACAGGGGGTACCACAGGGTGGTGTCCTGTCCCCACTACTGTATAACTGTTACATTTCTAAGCTTCCTTAACCACCAGAGGGTGTCGTTATTGTTTCTTATGCTGACGATTGTTCGGTCGTGGCGTTTGGGAATGGAATTGATGACTTGTGCTCGAAAGTAAACGGTTATCTCGCCGAATTTCTCGCTTCTTCACTGCAAGGAGCCTTGCCCAATCGCCTGAAAAATCCCCGGAGGAGGTAAGACTGCAATTGGGTATTCACGTTGGTGGCGTAACAATACCGACGGTGAATAACCCGAAAATTCTCGGAGTTGCCTTCGACAGTCTGCTCTCTTTCTCGGCGCATACAACCGCAATTGCCAATAAAGTACAGAGCCGAAACAATGTCCTCAAGTCGCTGCCCGGCATCACTTGGGGCAAAGATAAAGAAACGTTGTTGGCAACATACAAGGCAATTGGCCGGCCGGTTCTAAACTATGCAGCGCCCGTGTGGTCGCCGGGGACTAGCAGGGCGCAGTGGTTGAAGCTGCAGAAGCACGGCACTACGAACAGCGACCGGATGCCTCCTGACGACACCCCAATACCACCTACATGACCAGGCCCAGATGCTTCCAGTCAAGGAGCATAACATAATGGGAACACATCAAAATGACCAACCGTTCAGCTATGGGAAAACTAAAACTGCAGACCGATAGTACTTTTGGCGTTGATTTCAACTATATATATATTATTTTCCGCAATTGAAAAGTAAAGAAGATATAAAGGGTTTAAGAAAATGTTTGTGATATTTTAAAATATTAATATTAGTAATAAAATCAAAATAAAGGCAATTAATCTATCTTTAAGTTGATATATAAAATATGTTACTTGCTTATACAGGGTGTCCCAGAAGTAACGTGCCAAACTTTAGGGGAA
>NW_016198388.1:0-2722 GCF_001687245.7 Rhagoletis zephyria | reverse complement strand
CCCCTTTTGATCCTCAGTATTCACAGTTTTCGTTTTGTTTATTTAATATTATTTAATGTTTTATAAAAATATAGCATATTCTAAACAAAAACCAATTCAAAATTGTATACAAAATTTATAGTTAAAACTTCCAAGTTTAAAAAAATTTTTTAATTTTTAGAAATTGCTGTTTTATAGAAGTAATATGGTGCGAGTTTCAAAAAATCGCGTTTACCAAAAAATATTGTCCAAAATCAAATTAGTTTTGATGAGAATTTCTCGGTGCTCGAGGATCAGACTATCCCTTCCTTATGTATTTTGTTGCGCTGAACACCTATCTGAAATTCGTTTTGCGCCATCACGTCAAAATTTTTCCGTAACCTCAAAATACCAGGCTGTCACAAAATATCCGCCACGTTATAAACTGTGTTTAAAATTTTAAAATCTTATTTGTATGGTCTTTGTTATGGAAAAATATTATTATTTTTTTTTTAGTTAATGAATATTAAATAAAGAAAAGAAAAACTGTCGATACAGAGGATTAAAAAAGGGCGCTATTCAAGTGGCCGGCACTGTATGTACATAAACATATTAAAAGTGCAGACCAACAATTTACCTGAGAACTAAAAAATTTTTATACAAAAAGAAGCATGTAAAAAGTAAATAATAAAGAAAATATATTGATAGACTTTTTGACAGAAATAATTTAATCCACTTAGTATCTTTTATCAGCGAAAAGAAAAACGGCTAGTTTTAGAGCTATGTATCTTTTAACTTAACTGCATGCTAAGCCGCATCGAAACCGTAGGGCTCAATAAAAGTTAAATTCTTTATTAAAATTCTGCTATGTTTAGTTAGGATTTATTGCAAGTTTTAGGTACGATTTTTTGACAAAATTACTTTGGATTCAAATTCAAATGAATGTCGAGCTTTTGTAAGCTTTCTTGCATACTTATGAGTGATACTCAAAACATATAGAGCGAGCAGAGTTTTGTTTATTGATTCTATCGACTTATATATCGATAAAGGTATCTCGCGGGAAGAGCTTCCTAAAGATGTTCGTATATTTTATATGTATTTGAGCGCACAAAGTAAAAGCTCTTTTTTGTTGCCGTTGGTATAGATGCGCGCACAGTAAAAGTTTTTGTCTCGTTTGTACTGATTTTTGTCAGTGATGACCTTGTCCGCGTGTCAGAGCTTTTTATGGTTTCATAACATTCTGCATAGACCAGTGAAGACCTGAAAGAGCGTTACTCAATGCGCATCCTTATAAAATCTACGGAAAGCATTAATAAGCTCTGCCAACAGGCTATGTTTTGGGCGTACCTTGTATAGGCTAAAGGCTCCCTTTGTACATTACTAAGTTTTGTGCATTTGCGATGATTAAAGAGAAACTTTACTCTACGCACGTCAATACAAAAGCTTTAAAAGAAAACTTTAAATTGTTTATCCCGCGGAATATATTCAGAAAGTTAGGTATGTTTTACCGTATGTATGTGATACCGAAAGTATCGATATAGTACTCATTTATGCATAACATACAGAAAAATAAATACAAATATTCCGACGAACTAATAACGTTCGCCTGTGAAGTCGGTTAAAAAAAGAAAATGTTATAGAGCCCTAATAAAGCACTGCTAATTGCTAAGCTTTCGAAAGCTCACAGTAAAAATTTCCTTAAAGAACATTTCGGTATACATATTTATGTGCTATACGGGTACTATATGTACATAAAACAATAAAGATTCTAGCTATCAAAAGCTTATAATGGCGCTTTAGAGCCTTTCTTCGGGTTTCAAAAAATATAATGAAGTGCATTAAAATAGTTGCAACATAAAATTTTAAAAGAATGCCAAGTTTCTGTAGTCCGGTAGTGCAAAACTTTCCGTACAGAAATATTATTGGACGACTTTATACAAGAAAACAGAAAAACAGAGTTGAGCTGATAAACCTTTATGGAGGCTTAATGCTATAATATATAATATATATATAATCTTTACTGCAAACCACGAAATCTCTCTCTAAGCTTTTAAGCATTTAAAAGACTTCTAGAGCTAAACAAATCTAAAGCACTTTTCTTGTGTTATCGTAAGCTTTTTAAAGCTTTATATAACTTTTGTACGGACGCGCACAGAGCAAAAACTCTTTCTGAATATCATTGAACCAGACCAGTAATAGAGTGAGCCTAAAAAAGCTTTAAACTAAAAAAAGCTTCGAAATGCAAAGTAAAGGCTTAAAGAAAATCGTGCGTTTTTTGGGACTTTAATTTTATAATCTTTAAAGATCTCATAACAAGTTTTCGACCTCAGTTGTGTCGAGTTTCTTAAAAGAAATTGAAAAAATTTACCAATTTCATTCACAGCAGTCGACATTCTTGTTCAAATATCCTGGTGTGGTGAGTTTACCAGTTTTTTTTTATATACCATATTAAAAACATAGAATTCATAAAAAAAATCAAAATAAAAAAATAACAAAATTCGTAGAAAAAACTTTAAAAGCTCTCTGCGCAATTTATATGCGGCTAGTAAAAAATAAAAGCTCTATTGGGACAACACTGATTTAAAGCGATGATCGTAAAATCTGGGCGACACGGGGAAGGGGAAACCAAGTCAAGACTTGTACCTCAGTTCAGTTTCAGACCCGACTTTGCTCTACAAAATAACTAAAATAGCCATAGCAGAGCTTTCTTTCAATGTAAAAAGTAAATTTGAAAGGACCCAAGTTTTTTTAAAAAAGATTCTCA
>NW_016198387.1:0-2722 GCF_001687245.7 Rhagoletis zephyria | reverse complement strand
AGCAACTTTTCACTCTAAGCTAGCGATTTGAAAATAATTGGTTTCTGTTAAAATTTTACTTTCTTCACTCCGTTCAGCAGCTATGACTATAAAATGTTCATTGTTTGCAGTAAGGTGCCAAATTGAGGTTTGACGACAGCTTTTTATTCTAAGTTAAATTTTGCGATTGTATTTGTTTTTTTTTTTTTAGCTAGTTTACACGAAAAATGAACCTCTACAAAAGATAATTTTCTAGGCTAGCTTGGGGTCGCTGAACCCTAAAACAATAAATATACTTTTTTCAAAGAAGCGCGAGATTTTTTCAAAAAACATGTTTTTTTGGTACTTTTCGCAGTTATTCGTCAATATCTCATGAAAAAATCATCTAATCTAACTACAGTTCGAAAGGTATTGATGTGTCTTTTACAAAAATATTTAATTTGTGCAGAATTAAATTAAATATATTAAGTAACACCATAAATAAAAGGCAGAGGGGCCCTAAAAGTATACAACATGAAAAAGTAATATATGTAATATGTTATCAACCAAATCTGGCAGTATGAGAAGTATTTAACTACATGTTGCATGTGGTTAGGCGCGGTTGCTATTCTTTTGTGAAATTTTGGCGATCACTGTTCCAAAATAATGGCCATATTCTTTTCTCGATCATGGAGTCTAATCAAATAACATTTCTACTTTCAAAAACCTTCAAAATAATGATTAAATCCGTTGGAGCCATCAAAACTAAAGTGTTTTGCCACATGAAACCACCTTTTTCTAGTTGTTCTTGCAAGGCATTTCAGTCGTGATTCTTAACATTGTGCATTAATTTATGTCCGTTTTTGAAATTCGCTAAGCACAAATATTTGAAATCTACTTTGTAGTGGTATGAATATATATATTTTTTTCTTTAATTTTGATCCAGTATCGCGGCGGTGATATGCTGACTTTCTGTCATTCCCACGTAAGGTTTTTGTTCCTGTATGGATATTTACTTTGTTTTTATTTGCTTTCTCAAGCTACCTTTACACGGGTCGATTTCTGTCCACTGGAAAACCGACTTAGAAAACGACAAGCCTAAATACTTAAATTTTACGGTTAAATTGCCATTCACACTGATCGATTTTGGTTGAACGACAAAAATAGGCTAAGAAATCGAACCGTGTAAAGGCCGCTTAAAAAGTTTATTAAATGAACTTTTGTTTGAAGTTTTGTTTGTTAGATTTAAAGTTTATTCTATCAGATTCTATGCGCTTTCTACAGCTGTCAATATCATATAGATACGCTTCTTTTATTTTATTCGCTATAGCTGGCCTATCAAGTTCCTGAAGAAATGTACCCATTTAAATGAAGTGGAGTGTATAATGCACATCCCTCGCTGTAATGGAACTTAAGCTCACCAAAATTATTCAATTGCTCGTACGTATGCACATAAGTATGTACATATGTACAGACATACATATGTATAACAAAATTTATTAACTATGACTTCATCTCAAGTGTTGGTGAACTCACATGATCATAAATTGGCTGGTTACTTGTAGAATAAGATAATTAAACAAGTAAGAAAGTCTAAGTTCGGGCGGAGCCGAACATTAAATACCCGGCGCAATTATTAAATATATGTTTTCCACCTTTCCGAAAACTACCGCTACACGATAAGCCGAGGTGTATAAATTTTAAGTAAATTAGCGTGCTTAAATTTCGAAATATTGCAGTTTCAAGCATTTCTGAAATATACCGTTATATGAAAAGCGTGGCAAGCACAATAACCATACCGAGTTTGGTTCAAATTGCTAGAACGGTTAGCGAGATACATATATGTGATCATAAGTGGGCGGTGCCACGCCCATTTTCCAAAATTGTATCATAAGCGTATTTCTTGGTAAAAAATTGNGACGGACGGACAGACAGTCACCGCTTAATCGATTTCTCTTTTCATTCTGATCATTTATGTATACATTTGTCTATATCTATCTCGATTCGTTTTGCCTGTTACAAACAACCGTTATGTGAACAAAGTTATAATACCCTTGTGCACAAGTGCGCTCGGGTATAAAAAAAAATGTAATAAATGCCACAGATGGGGAAAAATATGTTACTGAAATGGATAATACGTAAGTTGAAACTTGCGTTGTGCTAGTTGCGCTGTTATCAAAGTTTCTCACAAGTGAAGTAAATGTACAAAGCTTTCGAGATATTCGATTTTAAAGATTATTTAAAAAAATTATTATTTTTTTTTTTGTAAATACATATGTACGTCCATGAAGTGAAGCCATTCTAAGGGCCGGTTACTCAATGTCTGGTTACCACTAACTACAGGTTAAACATCGTTATCCACGTTACCGACTGCCTGTTATATGTTACGAAGTCCATATCGCATGCATATGCATTTTAAGTTGAAATGAAACATATTTGACATGAACCTTAAAAAGTGTGATTTTTATAAATTAAAGAAACAGCTATAGTACAACTCTTCCAAAAGCCTTCTAAGTCCGTTCTACAAAAGCCCTTTTGGAAGGCCTTCTATGGGTAGCAGAAGGCCTTCAATTTGTGCCCGCAGCTCCATACAAAAAAAAAGAAAGGAATAAGAAATGTAAAGTGGAAAGCCTTTTGGAAGGGCTTTTATCTCATGGAATTATCTACTGGGAAATAGTTAGAGGCAACAATTAGGTTTAATAAAATTTTTGAGAAATAAATGTGTAAGTACATACATCTATATATACAAGTGTATGCACGTACA
>NW_016198386.1:0-2722 GCF_001687245.7 Rhagoletis zephyria | reverse complement strand
AATGCCATTTACAATGAAAAGAAATGATGATGTAAGAATGTAATGGCAATAGTGGCTTCATAAGAGCCTCGCTTGAGGTAGGCGATGATGAAATGATCAGTTGTCATCGCTCTCCTCCTCGTCCATAGATTCCTCGGAGGAGAGGTCGTCACCATTGGGAATGGCTTCCTCCACCTTCTTCTGGGCCACCTTCTTCTCGGCTGGCTTCGACGGGTTGCCGGCGGCGAAGTTCTCGCGAGCCTCCTTAGCCTGGGCTTCGTAGTTTGCCTTGATAGCTGGATCGATTTGCTTCCAGCGCTGCCCAATCTCCTGCACGGTGAGTTTGACAGAGGGAGCTTTGGCGCGTTCGTCCATCGAAAAGAGCAGGTAAGCGTTCAGCGGGCGCTTGACGCCACCGGCGGCCGGCTTCTTCTTCATCACCTTCTTGCCTGCGTCCTTGGCAGTTTTGCCAGTGGTGGCCTTGCGCTCCTCAACGACCTTCTTCGGGCGAGCCATCTTGCTGGTGGGAGATGATGTGAGGAAAGAGCAGTTGTCTTTGAAAAAAGGCAAAGTCGAGCGAGTGAGAACTTGCGAGAAATTGAGATGTGACGACAGGCAAGGAGACAAATCGCAGACTGAGAGCAGTGAAAAGAACAGCGTGAAACGTTGTCGGTTTTATAACGCCGTAACAACAGCAGCGCAGCTATGCGGCGCTTTTTCCTTTCTTAGAACTTGACTGTGACAAGGCCACACTGTTTGCGAAACAATTCCCCCTTGTTCACAAAGGCTGTGATTTGGTAGATTTTTTTTCAGTTTTTAAGTTTCAAATGATTTATTTAGCAATTTGTAGTGTCTTGGTGGCTACAAATTCTTATCCACTAAACAATATGGCCTCAATCAGTACATGAACATCCTTTTAGCTAGGATCGGCAGTTTGGGTAAATGTCTAGGAGACGAGAAAGATCCGGCAAACCACCAAAACAGAAGCAGATAGAATGCTCTGTTCTTTCTTTCCATCTTTCTCGATTCCCACTTGAACCTTTGTCATCCCGTACATGCCCTAACGTACTCTTTACTGTGACTTGCCGACCAACCAATTGNACTTTCCATCTTTCTCCCACTTGAACCTTTGTCATCCCGTACATGCCCTAACGTACTCTTTACTGTGACTTGCCGACCAACCAATTGTTTGGTAGAAACAACTCACAAAAGGTGTGTGCTTTGGTAGAATTCAAATGATTTATTTAACAATTCATACTGACAAAACAATAGCTCATAATAGAAATAGATTTGACATAACTCAAAAGTGGTTACACAAACTTTAAAGAAGTTGCTCAGTCGGTGACCAGGTCGGAGAAGCCGAGCGCCATCACCGCTTTCTGGTGTCCGGTGTACTCTCGGGTCAGCTCGCCGGTGAAGGCCGACCACAGCCTGACAAACTGGTCGGAGGACGCTAGAAAGGCAATGCAAATGTTAACCAAAGTGTGTCACAAGTTGCGAACCCTCCCCTTCTTACCGGTAAAGATGTACTGCGAGTCGGCAGAGAAGGCCATATCCCAGACCCATCGCTGTTGTTCGGTTTTCAGCGTCAACTTGGGCGTCAGCGTGCTGGTAAAGTTCCACTCGTTCTTGCCGCCGCCGCCGGTCAGCTGACTTCCAGCGGCGATTGGGTTGCCCGACGGGTGACGACTTCGGCTGATGGGCCGGTAGTTGCCCTCCTGGTCAAAGTTGGAGTTTCCTTCAAAGTGACAAAGCACAACCATTAATTGTTAAGTAGTAGTCATTGCAACAACCCTGCTGTTTGCTTACCTCCCAAAAAGCAGTAACAAGTGCCGCACTCAGTGCAGCATCGCCGCTTTTTTGCTCGCTCCGCACTTTTACTGGCCCGCACAAAGTCACTCTTCATCGTCAGCCCTGAATCTTCATCATCATCGCCGTCCAGTCCACGCTTCTCCTCCTCGTCGCTATCCTCATCTGAACTGTCCACCAGCTGGGATTTCTTTAGCAGCCGGTAAAACTCTTCCTTCTCTTCCGCCAGNCACGCTTCTCCTCCTCGTCGCTATCCTCATCTGAACTGTCCACCAGCTGGGATTTCTTTAGCAGCCGATAAAACTCTTCCTTCTCTTCCGCCAGTAGCTGCTCTCGTCGGTGTCTCCTGATCAGCTTTCGCTCTTCCCGCTCCAGTTTGATACGGTTCCGAGTATCGCTGGGCATATCGGCTTCTTTCTCATCCTCTTCCGAGTCGGTGTTTATGTCCTGGAAAGGGGATAAAATGATGGATATTAGGTACTGCTCTTTATCACAGCCTACCCAGGTCACTTCTTACATGTCCACTGTGAATCTCGTAATACTTGTTGTCAAAGTACTTTGCGGCAATGACGGGGAATCGACGATAGGGCGCGTACTCGTTGTGTGAGGCCGTCGAAGCCGTGGGCGCCTGTGCAGACGGGGGATTTGCGTCCGACTTTCGGGCAGCAGCCGCTGATGAGCCGCCCGACTTCGAAGTGGAGGCGTCCGTTGACGAGGGAAAGCTGTGCACTGAGGCGCGGTGTGTGGGCGATCGATAGGGGTAGTGCGAGTAGTGATTACACGTCCCCGGGTCGCTCAGCTTCTTCCCCGGCGTCTTGAAGTTCCAGGTGAGCTGATTGAGCGAGTTGAGCGTGGGCTGCATCGGTATGACGCTGCCAATGGCATTCGAACTGGAGGGGTAGGCCTGCTTACAGCCCGGACTGTGGTACATCGA
>NW_016198385.1:0-2722 GCF_001687245.7 Rhagoletis zephyria | reverse complement strand
TCGACACGTTCCAGTTCGTCAATAAATTTGATCATTGGATATAACTATATCGATAAATTTCAAACACATGAAAATCCGATAACTAAATGAAACTCAATAACTTCACCAATTTCGATAACTATTCGAACTGTCCGTTTCGTGACCTCGATAGCTCGAAAATTGTCATAACTCGATATAAATCGATATATTATAAATTGATAAATTTTGGAAAACTCTATAAATTTCGATATTTATCGACAAATTTCGATAGCTCGTTACAAATTTGGATAGCTGGTAACTCGATAGAATTTCATTAACCGATAAACAGTGAACCCTCGATATGCTTATATATCCCTGGAACTTTTAGTAATCGATGTACTCTGAAAATTGCAAAAAACTCCGCTTCGATGAACCGGCAAATTTAGGTAAAACAATAATTGTCGATAACTCGATAAGTTGAAAAACTTGGTACATTAGGATAACTCGTTGAATTTCGTTTACTCCATAAATAATGATATTTAAATATTAATCGCTAACTTGATAAAATCCATTAACTTGACAAATTGCGATAGTCCCACAAATTTTTATAACTCGATACCTATCAGTAAATTTCGAGAATTAAGCTCCTGTGTCTATAAATTTCGGCAACTCAATAAATATACTCGATAAATTACGATAACCATAAACTTCGACANTTATGTATTTCTCATTAGATTAGTTAATTTTCGTCTTTATCTTCAATTTTGCCTTTATTATTAACCGACTTTCCAAAAAAGGAGGAATTTTTTTTTGATGTATGTTACCGCATAACTTTGGACCACGTCAACCGATTCCAATAATTCTGCATCGGAAAGGTAGTGTCTCAGAGGTAGTCCCATACTAATCTGGTTTAGATCCGATCATTGGATCATGAAATATATATATATATTTTTTTTTTAAAGTCGGTTTTGGTTTGCTAAAAATTACTTGTTTCTTTCTTCACCTTCACATTTATCTTTATTACAAAGTTGCATTTCAAATACGAAGTAGCACAAAATGCGAAAACAACAAACATTGAGTAGGTTGCAAATACGGAAATTTTCGAAACGATGATTTTGGCCGTAATATTCAACTAATTTTTAAACCATAATCGGTCTATCTTGCCGGCCAGTTCAATTAATCAAAAGGAGAGATTAGGCGACCCGGACATGCAGAAATTGGATTGTAGCTCCGGCAGTATGCGCCATTGGTCCGATGACACCTCCACGCACTTTTCAATAGCTTACCGCGGATGTAATGGCTCTTCATGTGTTAAACTCGGATTTTCGGTGCGCCAAAAACGGCAATTCTACTTATTCTCATATGTATGGATGGGCCTCGCTGCTTATGCGGATTTTCGATGAGAAGTCGATATTCACGATGATTTGAGTTTATGATACACGCGGTTGGAGCTCAACGGCTAGCACCCGATGCGTTGTCTGCATTTTGTAAGGGAACACCTTTAAGTCTTTCACCATAATTCTCTGTGAAAACTTCCGATCGATACCCAATTGGAAACTCACCAGGTCGATACTTAGATCAAATTGGTACACTGAACCAAAAATCCATCTCTGGATCAAAGAAAAACTTTCCTTACTTTAAGGTCGAAAATTCTTCCGAATGAGTAAACAATTCTCCCGAACGAATTTTTCTTTGGAATGTATAAAAAAGTACGCGAAAATATGAAACCGTGAATGTAATATAAAATTTTGAAGAAATGTTGGGCATGAAAAGAGGATAAAACTTCTTTAGTGCTATTTCATTCCCATTTTTCTTCATTTTAATTGCTGTTTTTCTTCAATTAAGAGAAGTTTTTTTTGAGTGTACGAAGAAAAAAATTGTAATATTTAGCGAACTTTTCGCGCAGTATACTTCTATTTGACACGTAGACCATGGATCTACAGTCTTGCCCCTTAATTTCATATGGGAACATTCCGTCATCTTGGATTTTTATTTATTTTTGGGTTTTTTTGCGATTTGCAAGCTTATTATTTTGTATTTTTCGTAAAAAAACGATTGAATACAATTTTGCAGAGAATTTTCCACATTTATTTTTATATATGAGGCTTAAAAAAAAATAACATTTTACTGTAAATAAAATGCAAAAATTGCGTAGTTGAGTAGTCTTAAGTGGGCATGTGAAAGGTGGTTTATGTCATGCGGGCGGAACCTGGACGTGTAGGTTATACGTTGGATACATCAGAGTCATACAGAGAGTCGAATGGATGCCACTATCCGATTCTCATAAAGAATTGCTCCCTCATTCCGAAAATCGACTTAACTTTTTATTCTATGGATAAGTTTTCAAGATATTTTCAATTTACCGTTATTCAGCTTAAAACAAAAAGTGGTTACACTTAATCACGTATATCTTGTGAGCCAATTTAACAATCTTAATATGAAATACGGCAAATGAAAGCTAATAAAATTCTACATAGACCGTATATATTTGTACATCAATTTTCGATAGGTCTGATAGTTTCTGAAAATAAAAAAAAAACAGTTTAACAGAAGAAAAATTAAAAAAAATAACAGGTTCTGTGTCAAATTTTTGCCTTTGTGTTAATGCCTGTTCCGTTACAAAAAATCAAGTTACTGGTGAAGAAAATCAATGGAGGAATGAAGAAGTAATGAGTGGGCAAATGAAAATGCGCAAAGATTTTTTGTTTGAAATAGCTCATAAATTGTTTATAATGACTTCTGCTAAAATTTCAAAATCAAAAGT